>NW_027510260.1:0-35200 GCF_048772815.1 Callospermophilus lateralis
TAGTTACAAAACTGAGAACTCCTTTATTTTGTAAAGTTTCAAAGAGCTACTACAAACCATGTTGGATTTAGAGTTCCAAATTCATCTATCTATATAGGAGAGAACAGAGGGAAAAGTAAATATAAAAACTACTACTGTAGATGAATGCTCCAACCTCGAAGAACAAAATTTCCTGAGCCAAGTGGGATTTCTGAACTGATCATTACCACCAAGTATCATCAAGATTGGGTGAAAAAATATTTGCTTTAATTTCCGAAACTCGTTAATTCTTAGAAGCTTGGCAACCCCTCTCAATGAAAGTGCTTTTCCACAGGCTGTGCCTAGGGCTACTTGAAGAGGAAACAAACCATAGCTACAATACTGAGAAATCCTTATTTTGTCAAGTTTCAAAGAGCTACTACAAACCATATTGGATTTAGAGTTCCAAATTCATCTATCTATATAGGAGAGAGCAGAGGGAAACCTAAATATAAAAACTGCTACTGTAGACGAACGCTTCAACCTACAAGAACAAAATTTGGTGAGCCAAGTGGGAGTTGTGTACTGATCATTACCACTACGGATCATCAAGATTGGGTAAAAAATACGTGCTGGAATATCGGAAACTCGTTAATTCTTAGAAGCTTGGCAGCCCCTCTCGATGAAAGTGCTTTTCCACAGTCTATGCCTAGGGCTACTTGAAAAGGAAACTAACCATAGAGAAAAAACATGGAACTCCTTTATATTGTAAAGTTTCCAAGAGCTAATACGAACCATGTTGGATTTAGAGTTCCAAATTTATCTCTCTATATAGGAGAGAACAGAGGGAAACCTAAATATATAAATTGCTACTGTAGACGAACGCTTCAACATAGAATAACAAAATTTGGTGAGCCAAGTGAGACTTGTGTACTGATCATTACCACCAAGTATCATCAAGATGAGGTGAAAAGAGTTTTTGCTGGTATTTCGCACTAATTAATTCTTAGAAGTTTGGCAATCCTTCTCAATGAAAGTACTTTTCAACTGTCTGTGCCTAGGGTTACTTGAAGAGGAAACAAACCATAGAGACAAAACTGAGAACTCCTTTATTTTGTCAAGTTTCAAAGAGCTTCTACGAACCATGTTGGATTTAGAGTTCCAATTTCATTTATCTATACAGGAGTTAGCAGAGGGAAACCTAAATATAAAAACTGCTACTGTAGACGAACGCTTCAACCTAGAAGAACAAATTTTGGTGAGCCAAGTGGGATTTGTGTTCTGATCATTACCACAAGTATCATCAAGATTGGGTGAAAAAGTGTTTGCTCGTATTTCGGAAACTCGTTAATTCTTAGAAGCTTGGCAACCCCTCTCAATGAAAGTGCTTTTCCACAGACTGTGCCTAGGGCTACTTGAAGAGGAAACAAACCATTGAGACAAAACGGAGAACTATTTATTTTGTCAAGTTTCAAAGACCTACTACAAACCAGGTTGGATTTAGAGTTCCAAATTCATCTATCTATATAGGAGAGAGCAGAGGGAAACCTCAATATAAAAACTGCTACTGTAGACGAACGCTTCAACCTAGAAGATCATAATTTGGTGAGCCAAGTGGGATTTGTGTACAGATCATTACCACCAAGTATCATCAAGATTGGGTGAAAAATATTTGCTGGTATTTCGGAAACTCGTTAATTCTTAGGAGGTTGGCAACCCTTCTCGATGAAAGTGCTTTTCCACAGTCTGTGCCTTGGGCTACTTGAATAGGAAACAAACCATAGAGACAAAACTGAGAACTCCTTTATTTTGTCAAGTTTCAAAGAGCTACTACGAACCATGTTGGATTTAGAGTTCCAAATTCATCTATCTATATAGGAGAGAGCAGAGGGAAACCTAAATATAAAAACTGCTACTGTAGGCGAAAGCTTCAACCTAGAAGAACAAAATTTGGTGAGCCAAGTGGGATTTGTGAACTGATCATTACCACCAAGGATCATCAAGATTGGGTGAAAAAATATTTGCTGGAAAATCGGAAACTCGTTAATTCTTAGAAGCTTGGCAGCCCCTCTCGTTGAAAGTGCTTTTCCACAGTCTGTGCTTAGGGCTACTTGAAAATGAAACAAACTATAGAGAAAAAACTGAGAACTCCTTTATATTGTCAAGTTTACAAGAGCTACTTCGAACCATGTTGGATTTAGAGTTCCAAATTCATCTTACTATATAGGAGAGAACAGAGGGAAACCTAAATATAAAAACTGATACTGTAGACGAACGCTTCAACCTAGAAGAACAAAATTTGGTGAGCCAAGTGGGATTTGTGTACTGATCATTACCACCAAGTATCATCATGATTGGGTGAAAAATATTTGCTGGAAAATCGGAAACTCGTTAATTCTTAGAAGCTTGGCAACCCTCTCCATGACAGTGCTTTTCAACAGTCTGTGCCTAGGGCTACTTGAAAATGAAACGAACTATAGAGAAAAAACTGAGAACTCCTTTGTATTGTCAAGTTTCCAAGAGCTACTTCAAACCATGTTGGATTTAGAGTTCCAAATTCATCTAACTATATAGGAGAGAACAGAAGGAAACCTAAATATAAAAACTGACACTGTAGACGAACGCTTCAACATAGAAGAACAAAATTTGGTGAGCCAAGTGGGATTGGTGAACTGATCATTACCACAAAGTATCATCAAGATTGGGTGAAAAAATATTTGCTGGTATTTCGGAAACTCGTTAATTCTTAGAAGCTTGGCAACCCCTCTCAATGAAAGTGCTTTTCCACAGTCTGTGCATAGGGCTACTTGAATAGGAAACAAAAAATAGAGACAAAACTGAGAACTCCTTTATTTTCTCAAGTTTCAAAGAGCTACTACAAACCATGTTGTATTTAGAGTTCCAAATTCATCTATCTATATAGGAGAGAACAGAGGGAAACCTAAATATAAAAACTGCTACTGTAGACGAACGCTTCAACCTAGAAGAACAAAATTTCGTGAGCCAAGTGGGATTTGTGTACTGATCATTACCACCAAGTATCTTGAAGATTTGGTGAAAAAATATTTGCTGGTATTTCGTAAACTCGATAATTCTTAGAAGCTTGGCAACCCCTCTCAATGAAAGTGCTTTTCCACAGTCTGTGCTTAGGGCTACTTAAAGAGGAAACAAACCATAGAGTCAAAACTGAGAACTCCTTTATTTTGTCAAGTTTCAAAGAGCTACTACACACCATGTTGGATTTAGAGTTCCATATTCATCTATCTATATAGGAGAGAACAGAGGGAAACCTCAATATAAAAACTGCTACTGTACACGAACGCTTCAACCTAGAAGAACAAAATTTCGTGAGCCAAGTGGGATTTGTGTACTGATCATTACCACCAAGTATCTTGAAGATTTGGTGAAAAAATATTTGCTGGTATTTCGTAAACTCGATAATTCTTAGAAGCTTGGCAACCCCTCTCAATGAAAGTGCTTTTCCACAGTCTGTGCTTAGGGCTACTTAAAGAGGAAACAAACCATAGAGACAAAACTGAGAACTCTTTTATTTTGTCAATTTTCAAAGAGCTACTACACACCATGTTGGATTTAGAGTTCCATATTCATCTATCTATATAGGAGAGAACAGAGGGAAACCTAAATATAAAAACTGCTACTGTAGACGAACGCTTCAACCTAGAAGAACAAAATTTGGTGAGCCAAGTTGGAGCTATGTACTGATCATTACCACTACGGATCATCAAGATTGGGTAAAAAAATATTTGCTGGAATATCGGAAACTTGTTAATTCTTAGAAGCTTGGTAGCCCGTCTCGATGAAAGTGCTTTTCCACAGTCTGTGCCTGGGGCTACTTGAAAAGGAAACAAACCATAGAGAAAAAACAGAGAACTCCTTTATATTGTCAAGTTTCCAAGAGCTAATACGAACCATGTTGGATTTAGAGTTTCAAATTCATCTCTGTATATAGGAGAGAACAGAGGGAAACCTAAATATAAATACTGCTACTGTAGACGAACGCTTCAACCTAGAAGAACAAAATTTGGTGAGCCAAGTGGGATTTGTGTACTGATCATTACCACCAAGTATCATCAAGATTAGGTGAAAAAATTTTTGCTGGTATTTCGGAAACTGGTTAATTCTTAGAAGCTTGGCAACCCTTCTCAATTAAAGTAATTTTCAACTGTCTTTGCCTAGGGCTACTTGAAGAGGAAACAAACCATAGAGACAAAACTGAGAACTCCTTTATTTTGTCAAGATTCAAAGAGCTACTACGAACCATGTTGGATTTAGAGTTCCAAATTCATCTATCTATATAGGAGAGAGCAGAGGGAAACCTAAATATAAAAACTGCTTCTGTAGACGAACGCTTCAACGTAGAAGAACAATTTGGTGAGCCAAGTGGGATTTTTGTACTGATCATTATCACCAAGTATCATCAAGATTGGGTGAAAAAATATTAGCTGGTATTTCGGAAACTCGTTAATTCTTAGAAGCTTGGAAATCCCTCTCAATGAAATTGCTTTTCCACAGTCTGTGCCTAGGGATACTTGAAGAGGAAACAAACCATAGCTACAAAACTGAGAACTCTTTTATTTTGTCAAGTTTCAAAGACCTTCTACGAACCATGTTGGAATTAGAGTTCCAAATTCATCTATCTATATAGGAGTGAGCAGAGGGAAACCTAAATATAAAAACTGCTACTGTAGACGAACGCTTCACCCTAGAAGAACAAAATTTGGTGAGCCAAGTGGGATTTGTGTACTGATCATTACCACCAAGTATCATCAAGATTGGGTGAAAAAGTGTTTGCTCATATTTCGGAAACTCGTTAATTCTTAGCAGCTTGGCAACCCCTCTCAATGAAAGTGCTTTTCCACAGTCTGTGCCTAGGGCTACTTGATGAGGAAACAAACCATAGAGAAAAAACGGAGAACTCCTTTATTTTGTCAAGTTTCAAGGAGCTACTACGAACCATGATGGATTTAGAGTTCCAAATTCATCAATCTATAAAGGAGAGAACAGAGGGAAACCAAAATATAAAAACTGATACTGTAGACGAACGCTTCAACCTAGAAGAACAAAATTTATGAGCCAAGTGGGAACTGTGTACTGATCATTACCACCAAGTATCATCAAGATTGGGTGAAAAAATATTTGCTGGTATTTCGGAAACTTGTTAATTTTTAGAAGCTTGGCAACCCCTCTCAATGAAAATGCTTTTCCACAGTCTGTGCCTAGGGCTCCTTGAAGAGGAAACAAACCATAGAGACAAAACTGAGAACTCCTTTATTTTGTAAAGTTTCAAAGAGCTACTACAAACCATGTTGGATTTAGAGTTCCAAATTCATCTATCTATATAGGAGAGAACAGAGGGAAAAATAAATATTAAAACTGAAAATGTGGATGAACGCGTCAACCTAGAAGAACACAATTTGGTGAGCCAAGTGGGATTTGTGAACTGATCATTACCACCAAGTATCATCAAGATTGGGTGAAAAAATATTTGCTTTTATTTCGGAAACTCATTAATTCTTAGAATCTTGGCAACCCCTCTCAATGAAAGTGCTTTTCCACAGGCTGTGCCTAGGGCTACTTGAAGAGGAAACAAACCATAGAGACAAAACTGAGAACTCCTTTATTTTGTCATGGTTCAAAGAGCTACTACAAACCATATTGGATTTAGAGTTCCAAATTCATCTATCTATATAGTAGAGAGCAGAGGGAAACCTAAATATAAAAACTGCTACTGTAGACGAACGCTTCAACCTACAAGAACAAAATTTGGTGAGCCAAGTGGGAGTTGTGTACTGATCATTACCACTACGGATCATCAAGATTGGGTAAAAAATATGTGCTGGAATATCGGAAACTCGTTAATTCTTAGAAGTTTGCAGCCCCTCTCGATGAAAGTGCTTTTCCACAGTCTATGCCTAGGGCTACTTGAAAAGGAAACTAACCATAGAGAAAAAACATAGAACACCTTTATATTGTAAAGTTTCCAAGAGCTAATACGAACCATGTTGGATTTAGAGTTCCAAATTCATCTCTCTATATAGGAGAGAACAGAGGGAAACCTAAATATATAAATTGCTACTGTAGACGAACGCTTCAACCTAGAAGAACAAAATTTGGTGAGCCAAGTGGGACTTGTGTACTGATCATTACCACCAAGTATCATCAAGATTAGGTGAAAAGAATTTTTGCTGGTATTTCGCACTCGTTAATTCTTAGAAGGTTGGCAATCCTTCTCAATGAAAGTACTTTTCAACTGTCTGTGCATAGGGCTACTTGAATAGGAAACAAAAAATAGAGAAAAAACTGAGAACTACTTTATTTTCTCTAGTTTCAAAGAGCTACTACAAACCATATTGGATTTAGAGTTCCGAATTCATCTATCTATATACGAGAGAACAGAGGGAAATCTAAATATAAAAACTGCTACTGTACACGAACGCTTCAACCTAGAAGAAGAAAATTTCGTGAGCCAAGTGGGATTTGTGTACTGATCATTACCACAAAGTATCATCAAGATTGGGTGAAAAAATATTTGCTTTTATTTCGGAAACTCGTTAATTCTTAGAAGCTTGGCAACCCCTCTCAATGAAAGTGCTTTTCCACAGTCTGTGCCTAGGGCTACTTGAAGAGGAAACAAACCATGGAGACAAAACTGAGAATATTTTTATTTTGTAAAGTTTCAAAGAGCTACTACAAACCATGTTGGATTTAGAGTTCCAAATTCATCTATCTATATAGGAGAGAACAGAGGGAAAACTAAATATAAATACTACTACTGTAGATGAATGCTCCAACCTAGAAGAACAAAGTTTGGTGAGCCAAGTGGGATTTGTGTACTGATCATTACCACCAAGTATCATCAAGATTGGGTGAAAAAATATTTGCTTTTATTTCGGAAACTCGTTAATTCTTAGAAGCTTGGCAACCCCTCTCAATGAAAGTGCTTTTCTACAGTCTGTGCCTAGGGCTACTTGAAGAGGATACAAACCATAGGGACAAAACTGAGAACTCCTTTATTTTGTAAAGTTTCAAAGTGCTACTACAAACCATGTTGGATGTAGAGTTCCAAATTCATCTATCTATATAGGAGAGAACAGAAGGAAACCTAAATATAAAAACTACTACTGTAGATGAATGCTCCAACCTAGAAAACAAAATTTGGTGAGCCAAGTGGGATTTGTGAACTTATCATTACCACCAAGTATCATCAAGATTGGGTTAAAAAATATTTGCTGGTATTTAACAGTCTGTGCATAGGGCTACGTGAATAGGAATCAAAAAATAGAGAAAAAACTGAGAACTCTTTTATTTTGTAAAGTTTCAAAGAGCGACTACAAACCATGTTGGATTTAGAGTTCCAAATTCCTCTGTCTATATAGGAGAGAACAGAGGGAAAACTAAGTATAAAAACTAATACTGTAGATGAACGCTTCAACCTAGAAGAACAAAATTTGGTGAGCCAAGTGGGATTTGTGTACTAATCATTAAAACCAAGTATCATCGAGATTGGGTGTAAAAATATTTGCTGGTATTTCGGAAACTCGTTAATTCTTAGAAGCTTGGCAACCACTCTCAATGAAAGTGCTTTTTCACAGTCTGTGCCTAGGGCTACTTGAAGAGGATACAAACCATAGGGACAAAACTGAGAACTCCTTTATTTTGTAAAATTTCAAAGAGCTACTACAAACCATGTTGGATTTAGAGTTCCAAATTCATCTATCTATATAGGAGAGAACAGAGGGAAAACTAAATATAAAAACTACTACTGTAGATGAATGCTCCATCCTAGAAGAACAAAATTTGGTGAGCCAAATGGGATTTCTGAACTGATCATTACCACCAAGTATCATCAAGATTGGGTAAAAAAAATATTTGCTGGTATTTCGGAAACTCGTTAATTCTTAGAAGCTTGGCAATGCCTCTCAATGAAAGTGCTTTTCCACAGTCTGTGCATAGGGCTACTTGAATAGGAAACAAAAAATAGAGACAAAACTGAGAACTACTTTATTTTGTCTAGTTTCAAAGAGCTACTACAAACCATATTGGATTTAGAGTTCCGAATTCATCTATCTATATACGAGAGAGCAGAGGGAAACCTAAATATAAAAACTGCTACTGTACACGAACGCTTCAACCTAGAAGAACAAAATTTCGTGAGCCAAGTGGGATTTGTGTACTGATCATTACCACAAAGTATCATCAAGATTGGATGAAAAAATATTTGCTTTTATTTCAGAAACTCGTTAATTCTTAAAAGCTTGGCAACCCCTCTCAATGAAAGTGCTTTTCCACAGTCTGTGCCTAGGGCTACTTGAAGAGGAAACAAACCATAGAGACAAAACTGAGAACATTTTTATTTTGTAAAGTTTCAAAGAGCTACTACAAACCATGTTGGATTTAGAGTTCCAAATTCATCTATCTATATAGGAGAGAACAGAGGGAAAACTAAATATAAATACTACTACTGTAGATGAATGCTCCAACCTAGAAGAACAAAGTTTGGTGAGCCAAGTGGGATTTGTGTACTGATCATTACCACCAAGTATCATCACGATTGGGTGAAAAAATATTTGCTTTTATTTCGGAAACTCGTTAATTCTTAGAAGGTTGGCAACCCCTCTCAATGAAAGTGCTTTTCCACAGTCTGTGCCTAGGGCTACTTGAAGAGGATACAAACCATAGGGACAAAACTGAGAACTCCTTTATTTTGTAAAGTTTCAAAGAGCTACTACAAACCATGTTGGATTTAGAGTTCCAATTCATCTATCTATATAGGAGAGAACAGAAGGAAACCTAAATATAAAAACTACTACTGTAGATGAATGCTCCAACCTAGAAGAACAAAATTTGGTGAGCCAAGAGGGATTTGTGAACTGATCATTACCACCAAGTATCATCAAGATCTGGTGAAAAAATATTTGCTTTTATTTCCGAAACTCGTTAATTCTTAGAAGCTTGGCAACCCCTCTCAATGATAGTGCTTTTCCACAGTCTGTGCCTAGGGCTAGTTGAAGAGGAAACAAACCATAGAGACAAAACTGAGAACTCCTTTATTTTGTCAAGTTTCAAAGAGCTACTACAAACCATATTGGATTTAGAGTTCCAAATTCATCTATCTATATAGGAGAGAGCAGAGGGAAACCTAAATATAAAAACTGCTACTGTAGACGAACGCTTCAACTTACAAGAACAAAATTTGGTGAGCCAAGTGGGAGTTGTGTACTGATCATTACCACTACGGATCATCAAGATTGGGTAAAAAATATGTGCTGGAATATCGGAAACTCGTTAATTCTTAGAAGCTTGGCAGGCCCTCTCGATGAAAGTGCTTTTCCACAGTCTATGCCTAGGGCTACTTGAAAAGGAAACTAACCATTGAGAAAAAACATAGAACTCCTTTATATTGTAAAGTTTCCAAGAGCTAATATGAACCATGTTGGATTTAGAGTTCCAAATTCATCTCTCTATATAGGAGAGAACAGAGGGAAACCTAAATATATAATTTGCTACTGTAGACGAACGCTTCAACCTAGAAGAACAAAATTTGGTGAGCCAAGTGGGACTTGTGTACTGATCATTACCACCAAGTATCATCAAATTGGTGGAAAGAATTTTTGCTGGTATTTCGCACTCGTTAATTCTTAGAAGTTTGGCAATCCTTCTCAATGAAAGTACTTTTCAACTGTCTGTGCCTAGGGCTACTTGAAGAGGAAACAAACCATAGAGACAAAACAGAGAACTCCTTTATTTTGTCAAGTTTCAAAGAGCTACTACGAACCATTTTGGATTTAGAGTTCCAAATTCATCTATCTATATTGGAGACAACAGAGGGAAACCTAAATATAAAAACTGACACTGTAGACGAACGCTTCAACATAGAAGAACAAAACTTGGTGAGCCATGTGGGATTTGTGTACTGATCATTACCAACAAGTATCATCAAGATTGGGGGAAAAAATATTTGCTGGTATTTCAGAAACTCGTTAATTCTTAGAAGCTTGGCAACCACTCTCAATGAAAGTGCTTTTCCACAGTCTGTGCCTAGGGCTACTTGAAGAGGATACAAACCATAGTTACAAAACTGAGAACTCCTTTATTTTGTAAAGTTTCAAAGAGCTACTACAAACCATGTTGGATTTAGAGTTCCAAATTCATCTATCTATATAGGAGAGAACAGAGGGAAAAGTAAATATAAAAACTACTACTGTAGATGAATGCTCCAACCTAGAAGAACAAAATTTCCTGAGCCAAGTGGGATTTCTGAACTGATCATTACCACCAAGTATCATCAAGATTGGGTGAAAAAATATTTGCTTTAATTTCCGAAACTCGTTAATTCTTAGAAGCTTGGCAACCCCTCTCAATGAAAGTGCTTTTCCACAGGCTGTGCCTAGGGCTACTTGAAGAGGAAACAAACCATAGCTACAATACTGAGAAATCCTTATTTTGTCAAGTTTCAAAGAGCTACTACAAACCATATTGGATTTAGAGTTCCAAATTCATCTATCTATATAGGAGAGAGCAGAGGGAAACCTAAATATAAAAACTGCTACTGTAGACGAACGCTTCAACCTACAAGAACAAAATTTGGTGAGCCAAGTGGGAGTTGTGTACTGATCATTACCACTACGGATCATCAAGATTGGGTAAAAAATACGTGCTGGAATATCGGAAACTCGTTAATTCTTAGAAGCTTGGCAGCCCCTCTCGATGAAAGTGCTTTTCCACAGTCTATGCCTAGGGCTACTTGAAAAGGAAACTAACCATAGAGAAAAAACATGGAACTCCTTTATATTGTAAAGTTTCCAAGAGCTAATACGAACCATGTTGGATTTAGAGTTCCAAATTTATCTCTCTATATAGGAGAGAACAGAGGGAAACCTAAATATATAAATTGCTACTGTAGACGAACGCTTCAACATAGAATAACAAAATTTGGTGAGCCAAGTGAGACTTGTGTACTGATCATTACCACCAAGTATCATCAAGATTAGGTGAAAAGAGTTTTTGCTGGTATTTCGCACTAATTAATTCTTAGAAGTTTGGCAATCCTTCTCAATGAAAGTACTTTTCAACTGTCTGTGCCTAGGGCTACTTGAAGAGGAAACAAACCATAGAGACAAAACTGAGAACTCCTTTATTTTGTCAAGTTTCAAAGAGCTTCTACGAACCATGTTGGATTTAGAGTTCCAATTTCATTTATCTATACAGGAGTGAGCAGAGGGAAACCTAAATATAAAAACTGCTACTGTAGACGAACGCTTCAACCTAGAAGAACAAATTTTGGTGAGCCAAGTGGGATTTGTGTTCTGATCATTACCACAAGTATCATCAAGATTGGGTGAAAAAGTGTTTGCTCGTATTTCGGAAACTCGTTAATTCTTAGAAGCTTGGCAACCCCTCTCAATGAAAGTGCTTTTCCACAGACTGTGCCTAGGGCTACTTGAAGAGGAAACAAACCATTGAGACAAAACGGAGAACTATTTATTTTGTCAAGTTTCAAAGACCTACTACAAACCAGGTTGGATTTAGAGTTCCTAATTCATCTATCTATATAGGAGAGAGCAGAGGGAAACCTCAATATAAAAACTGCTACTGTAGACGAACGCTTCAACCTAGAAGATCATAATTTGGTGAGCCAAGTGGGATTTGTGTACTGATCATTACCACCAAGTATCATCAAGATTGGGTGAAAAAATATTTGCTGGTATTTCGGAAACTCGTTAATTCTTAGGAGGTTGGCAACCCTTCTCGATGAAAGTGCTTTTCCACAGTCTGTGCCTTGGGCTACTTGAATAGGAAACAAACCATAGAGACAAAACTGAGAACTCCTTTATTTTGTCAAGTTTCAAAGAGCTACTACGAACCATGTTGGATTTAGAGTTCCAAATTCATCTATCTATATAGGAGAGAGCAGAGTGAAACCTAAATATAAAAACTGCTACTGTAGGCGAAAGCTTCAACCTAGAAGAACAAAATTTGGTGAGCCAAGTGGGATTTGTGAACTGATCATTACCACCAAGGATCATCAAGATTGGGTGAAAAAATATTTGCTGGAAAATCGGAAACTCGTTAATTCTTAGAAGCTTGGCAGCCCCTCTCGTTGAAAGTGCTTTTCCACAGTCTGTGCTTAGGGCTACTTGAAAATGAAACAAACTATAGAGAAAAAACTGAGAACTCCTTTATATTGTCAAGTTTACAAGAGCTACTTCGAACCATGTTGGATTTAGAGTTCCAAATTCATCTAACTATATAGGAGAGAACAGAGGGAAACCTAAATATAAAAACTGATACTGTAGACGAACGCTTCAACCTAGAAGAACAAAATTTGGTGAGCCAAGTGGGATTTGTGTACTGATCATTACCACCAAGTATCATCATGATTGGGTGAAAAATATTTGCTGGAAAATCGGAAACTCGTTAATTCTTAGAAGCTTGGCAACCCTCTCGATGACAGTGCTTTTCAACAGTCTGTGCCTAGGGCTACTTGAAAATGAAACGAACTATAGAGAAAAAACTGAGAACTCCTTTGTATTGTCAAGTTTCCAAGAGCTACTTCAAACCATGTTGGATTTAGAGTTCCAAATTCATCTAACTATATAGGAGAGAACAGAAGGAAACCTAAATATAAAAACTGACACTGTAGACGAACGCTTCAACATAGAAGAACAAAATTTGGTGAGCCAAGTGGGATTGGTGAACTGATCATTACCACAAAGTATCATCAAGATTGGGTGAAAAAATATTTGCTGGTATTTCGGAAACTCGTTAATTCTTAGAAGCTTGGCAACCCCTCTCAATGAAAGTGCTTTTCCACAGTCTGTGCATAGGGCTACTTGAATAGGAAACAAAAAATAGAGACAAAACTGAGAACTCCTTTATTTTCTCAAGTTTCAAAGAGCTACTACAAACCATGTTGTATTTAGAGTTCCAAATTCATCTATCTATATAGGAGAGAACAGAGGGAAACCTAAATATAAAAACTGCTACTGTTACGAACGCTTCAACCTAGAAGAACAAAATTTCGTGAGCCAAGTGGGATTTGTGTACTGATCATTACCACCAAGTATCTTGAAGATTTGGTGAAAAAATATTTGCTGGTATTTCGTAAACTCGATAATTCTTAGAAGCTTGGCAACCCCTCTCAATGAAAGTGCTTTTCCACAGTCTGTGCTTAGGGCTACTTAAAGAGGAAACAAACCATAGAGTCAAAACTGAGAACTCCTTTATTTTGTCAAGTTTCAAAGAGCTACTACACACCATGTTGGATTTAGAGTTCCATATTCATCTATCTATATAGGAGAGTACAGAGGGAAACCTAAATATAAAAACTGCTACTGTACACGAACGCTTCAACCTAGAAGAACAAAATTTCGTGAGCCAAGTGGGATTTGTGTACTGTTCATTACCACCAAGTATCTTGAAGATTTGGTGAAAAAATATTTGCTGGTATTTCGTAAACTCGATAATTCTTAGAAGCTTGGCAACCCCTCTCAATGAAAGTGCTTTTCCACAGTCTGTGCTTAGGGCTACTTAAAGAGGAAGCAAACCATAGAGACAAAACTGAGAACTCTTTTATTTTGTCAATTTTCAAAGAGCTACTACACACCATGTTGGATTTAGAGTTCCATATTCATCTATCTATATAGGAGAGAACAGAGGGAAACCTAAATATAAAAACTGCTACTGTAGACGAACGCTTCAACCTAGAAGAACAAAATTTGGTGAGCCAAGTTGGAGCTATGTACTGATCATTACCACTACGGATCATCAAGATTGGGTAAAAAAATATTTGCTGGAATATCGGAAACTTGTTAATTCTTAGAAGCTTGGTAGCCCGTCTCGATGAAAGTGCTTTTCCACAGTCTGTGCCTGGGGCTACTTGAAAAGGAAACAAACCATAGAGAAAAAACAGAGAACTCCTTTATATTGTCAAGTTTCCAAGAGCTAATACGAACCATGTTGGATTTAGAGTTTCAAATTCATCTCTGTATATAGGAGAGAACAGAGGGAAACCTAAATATAAAAACTGCTACTGTAGACGAACGCTTCAACCTAGAAGAACAAAATTTGGTGAGCCAAGTGGGATTTGTGTACTGATCATTACCACCAAGTATCATCAAGATTAGGTGAAAAAATTTTTGCTGGTATTTCGGAAACTGGTTAATTCTTAGAAGCTTGGCAACCCTTCTCAATTAAAGTAATTTTCAACTGTCTTTGCCTAGGGCTACTTGAAGAGGAAACAAACCATAGAGACAAAACTGAGAACTCCTTTATTTTGTCAAGATTCAAAGAGCTACTACGAACCATGTTGGATTTAGAGTTCCAAATTCATCTATCTATATAGGAGAGAGCAGAGGGAAACCTAAATATAAAAACTGCTTCTGTAGACGAACGCTTCAACGTAGAAGAACAAAATTTGGTGAGCCAAGTGGGATTTTTGTACTGATCATTATCACCAAGTATCATCAAGATTGGGTGAAAAAATATTAGCTGGTATTTCGGAAACTCGTTAATTCTTAGAAGCTTGGAAATCCCTCTCAATGAAATTGCTTTTCCACAGTCTGTGCCTAGGGATACTTGAAGAGGAAACAAACCATAGCTACAAAACTGAGAACTCCTTTATTTTGTCAAGTTTCAAAGAGCTTCTACGAACCATGTTGGATTATAGTTCCAAATTCATCTATCTATATAGGATTAAGCAGAGCGAAACATAAATATAAAAACTGCTACTGTAGACGAACGCTTCAACCTAGAAGAACAAAATTTGGTGAGCCAAGTGGGATTTGTGTACTGAACATTACCACTAAGTATCATCAAGATTGGGTGAAAAAGTTTTTGCTCGTATTTCGGAAACTCGTTAATTCTTAGACGCTTGGCAACCCCTCTCAATGAAAGTGCTATTCCACAGTCTGTGCCTAGGGCTTCTTGAAGAGGAAACAAACCATAGAGACAAAACTGAGAACAGCTTTATTTTGTAAAGTTTAAAAGAGCTACTGCAAACCATGTTGCATTTAGAGTTCCAAATTCATCTATCTATATAGGAGAGAACAGAGGGAAAACTAAATATAAAAACTACTACTGCAGATGAACGCTTCAACCTAGAAGAACAAAATTTGGTGAGCCAAGTGGGATTTCTGTTCTGATCATTACCACCAAGTATCATCAAGATTGGGTGAAAAAATATTTGCTGGTATTTGGGAAACTAGTTAATTCTTAGAAGCTTGGCAACCCCTCTCGATGAAAGTGCTTTTCCACAGTCTGTGCCTAGGGCTACTTGAAGAGGAAACAAACCATAGAGACAAAACTGAGAACTCCTTTATTTTGTCAAGTTTCAAAGAGCTTCTACGAACCATGTTGGATTTAGAGTTCCAATTTCATTTATCTATACAGGAGTGAGCAGAGGGAAACCTAAATATAAAAACTGCTACTGTAGACGAACGCTTCAACCTAGAAGAACAAATTTTGGTGAGCCAAGTGGGATTTGTGTTCTGATCATTACCACAAGTATCATCAAGATTGGGTGAAAAAGTGTTTGCTCGTATTTCGGAAACTCGTTAATTCTTAGAAGCTTGGCAACCCCTCTCAATGAAAGTGCTTTTCCACAGACTGTGCATAGGGCTACTTGAAGAGGAAACAAACCATTGAGACAAAACGGAGAACTATTTATTTTGTCAAGTTTCAAAGACCTACTACAAACCAGGTTGGATTTAGAGTTCCAAATTCATCTATCTATATAGGAGAGAGCAGAGGGAAACCTCAATATAAAAACTGCTACTGTAGACGAACGCTTCAACCTAGAAGATCATAATTTGGTGAGCCAAGTGGGATTTGTGTACTGATCATTACCACCAAGTATCATCAAGATTGGGTGAAAAAATATTTGCTGGTATTTCGGAAACTCGTTAATTCTTAGGAGGTTGGCAACCCTTCTCGATGAAAGTGCTTTTCCACAGTCTGTGCCTTGGGCTACTTGAATAGGAAACAAACCATAGAGACAAAACTGAGAACTCCTTTATTTTGTCAAGTTTCAAAGAGCTACTACGAACCATGTTGGATTTAGAGTTCCAAATTCATCTATCTATATAGGAGAGAGCAGAGGGAAACCTAAATATAAAAACTGCTACTGTAGGCGAAAGCTTCAACCTAGAAGAACAAAATTTGGTGAGCCAAGTGGGATTTGTGAACTGATCATTACCACCAAGGATCATCAAGATTGGGTGAAAAAATATTTGCTGGAAAATCGGAAACTCGTTAATTCTTAGAAGCTTGGCAGCCCCTCTCGTTGAAAGTGCTTTTCCACAGTCTGTGCTTAGGGCTACTTGAAAATGAAACAAACTATAGAGAAAAAACTGAGAACTCCTTTATATTGTCAAGTTTACAAGAGCTACTTCGAACCATGTTGGATTTAGAGTTCCAAATTCATCTAACTATATAGGAGAGAACAGAGGGAAACCTAAATATAAAAACTGATACTGTAGACGAACGCTTCAACCTAGAAGAACAAAATTTGGTGAGCCAAGTGGGATTTGTGTACTGATCATTACCACCAAGTATCATCATGATTGGGTGAAAAATATTTGCTGGAAAATCGGAAACTCGTTAATTCTTAGAAGCTTGGCAACCCTCTCGATGACAGTGCTTTTCAACAGTCTGTGCCTAGGGCTACTTGAAAATGAAACGAACTATAGAGAAAAAACTGAGAACTCCTTTGTATTGTCAAGTTTCCAAGAGCTACTTCAAACCATGTTGGATTTAGAGTTCCAAATTCATCTAACTATATAGGAGAGAACAGAAGGAAACCTAAATATAAAAACTGACACTGTAGACGAACGCTTCAACATAGAAGAACAAAATTTGGTGAGCCAAGTGGGATTGGTGAACTGATCATTACCACAAAGTATCATCAAGATTGGGTGAAAAAATATTTGCTGGTATTTCGGAAACTCGTTAATTCTTAGAAGCTTGGCAACCCCTCTCAATGAAAGTGCTTTTCCACAGTCTGTGCATAGGGCTACTTGAATAGGAAACAAAAAATAGAGACAAAACTGAGAACTCCTTTATTTTCTCAAGTTTCAAAGAGCTACTACAAACCATGTTGTATTTAGAGTTCCAAATTCATCTATCTATATAGGAGAGAACAGAGGGAAACCTAAATATAAAAACTGCTACTGTAGACGAACGCTTCAACCTAGAAGAACAAAATTTCGTGAGCCAAGTGGGATTTGTGTACTGATCATTACCACCAAGTATCTTGAAGATTTGGTGAAAAAATATTTGCTGGTATTTCGTAAACTCGATAATTCTTAGAAGCTTGGCAACCCCTCTCAATGAAAGTGCTTTTCCACAGTCTGTGCTTAGGGCAACTTAAAGAACAAACAAACCATAGAGTCAAAACTGAGAACTCCTTTATTTTGTCAAGTTTCAAAGAGCTACTACACACCATGTTGGATTTAGAGTTCCATATTCATCTATCTATATAGGAGAGAACAGAGGGAAACCTAAATATAAAAACTGCTACTGTACACGAACGCTTCAACCTAGAAGAACAAAATTTCGTGAGCCAAGTGGGATTTGTGTACTGATCATTACCACCAAGTATCTTGAAGATTTGGTGAAAAAATATTTGCTGGTATTTCGTAAACTCGATAATTCTTAGAAGCTTGGCAACCCCTCTCAATGAAAGTGCTTTTCCACAGTCTGTGCTTAGGGCTACTTAAAGAGGAAACAAACCATAGAGACAAAACTGAGAACTCTTTTATTTTGTCAATTTTCAAAGAGCTACTACACACCATGTTGGATTTAGAGTTCCATATTCATCTATCTATATAGGAGAGAACAGAGGGAAACCTAAATATAAAAACTGCTACTGTAGACGAACGCTTCAACCTAGAAGAACAAAATTTGGTGAGCCAAGTTGGAGCTATGTACTGATCATTACCACTACGGATCATCAAGATTGGGTAAAAAAATATTTGCTGGAATATCGGAAACTTGTTAATTCTTAGAAGCTTGGTAGCCCGTCTCGATGAAAGTGCTTTTCCACAGTCTGTGCCTGGGGCTACTTGAAAAGGAAACAAACCATAGAGAAAAAACAGAGAATTCCTTTATATTGTCAAGTTTCCAAGAACTAATACGAACCATGTTGGATTTAGAGTTTCAAATTCATCTCTGTATATAGGAGAGAACAGAGGGAAACCTAAATATAAAAACTGCTACTGTAGACGAACGCTTCAACCTAGAAGAACAAAATTTGGTGAGCCAAGTGGGATTTGTGTACTGATCATTACCACCAAGTATCATCAAGATTAGGTGAAAAAATTTTTGCTGGTATTTCGGAAACTGGTTAATTCTTAGAAGCTTGGCAACCCTTCTCAATTAAAGTAATTTTCAACTGTCTTTGCCTAGGGCTACTTGAAGAGGAAACAAACCATAGAGACAAAACTGAGAACTCCTTTATTTTGTCAAGATTCAAAGAGCTACTACGAACCATGTTGGATTTAGAGTTCCAAATTCATCTATCTATATAGGAGAGAGCAGAGGGAAACCTAAATATAAAAACTGCTTCTGTAGACGAACGCTTCAACGTAGAAGAACAAAATTTGGTGAGCCAAGTGGGATTTTTGTACTGATCATTATCACCAAGTATCATCAAGATTGGGTGAAAAAATATTAGCTGGTATTTCGGAAACTCGTTAATTCTTAGAAGCTTGGAAATCCCTCTCAATGAAATTGCTTTTCCACAGTCTGTGCCTAGGGATACTTGAAGAGGAAACAAACCATAGCTACAAAACTGAGAACTCCTTTATTTTGTCAAGTTTCAAAGAGCTTCTACGAACCATGTTTGATTATAGTTCCAAATTCATCTATCTATATAGGATTAAGCAGAGCGAAACATAAATATAAAAACTGCTACTGTAGACGAACGCTTCAACCTAGAAGAACAAAATTTGGTGAGCCAAGTGGGATTTGTGTACTGAACATTACCACTAAGTATCATCAAGATTGGGTGAAAAAGTTTTTGCTCGTATTTCGGAAACTCGTTATTTCTTGGAAGCTTGGCAACCCCTCTCAATGGAAGTGCTTTTCCACAGTGTGTGCCTAGGGCTCTTGAAGAGGAAAAAACCATAGAGACAAAACTGAGAACTACTTTATTTTGTCAAGTTTCAAAGAGCTACGACAAACCATGTTGGATTTAGAGTTCCAAATTCATCTATCTATATAGGAGAGAACAGAGGGAAAACTAAATATAAAAACTACTACTGCAGATTAACGCGTCAACCTAGAAGAACCAAATTTGGTGAGCCAAGTGGGATTTGTGTACTGATCATTACCACCAAGTATCATCAAGATTGGGTGAAAAAATATTTGCTGGTATTTGGGAAACTAGTTATTTCTTAGAAGCTTGGCAACCCCTCTCGATGAAAGTGCTTTTCCACAGTCTGTGCCTAGGGCTACTTGATAATGAAACAAACTATAGAGAAAAAACTGAGAACTTCTTTATATTGTCAAGTTTCCAAGAGCTACTTCGAAGCATGTTGGATTTGAGTTCCAAATTCATCTAGCTATACAGTTGTGAGCAGGGGGAAACCTAAATATAAAAACTGCTACTGTAGACGAACGCTTCAACCTTGAAGAACAAAATTTGGTGAGCTAAGAGGGATTTGTGTACTGATCATTACCACCAAGTATCATCAAGATTGGGTGAAAAAGTGTTTGCTCGTATTTCGGAAACTCGTTAATTCTTAGAAGCTTGGCAACCCCTCTCAATGAAAGTGTTTTTCCACAGACTGTGCCTAGGGCTACTTGAAGAGGAAACAAACCATTGAGCAAAACTGAGAACTCCTTTATTTTGTCAAGTTTCAAAGAGCTACTACAAACCATGTTGGATTTAGAGTTCCAAATTCATCTATCTATATAGGAGAGAGCAGAGGGAAACCTAAATATAAAAACTGCTACTGTAGGCGAACGCTTAAACCTAGAAGAACAAAATTTGGTGAGCCAAGTGGGATTTGTGAACTGATCATTACCACCAAGGATCATCAAGATTGGGTGAAAAAACATTTGCTGGAAAATCGGAAACTCGTTAATTCTTAGAAGCTTGGCTGCCCCTCTCGATGAAAGTGCTTTTCCACAGTCTGTGCCTAGGGCTACTTGATAATGAAACAAACTATAGAGAAAAAACTGAGAACTTCTTTATATTGTCAAGTTTCCAAGAGCTACTTCGAAGCATGTTGGATTTGAGTTCCAAATTCATCTAGCTATATAGGAGAGAACAGAGGAAAACCTAAATATAAAAACTGCTACTGTAGACGAACGCTTCTACCTAGAAGAACAAAATTTGGTGAGCCAAGTGGGATTTGTGTACTGATCATTACCACCAAGTATCATCAAGATTAGGTGAAAAAATATTTGCTGGTATTTTGGAAACTCTTTAATTCTTAGAAGCTTGGCAACCCTTCTCAATGAAAGTAATTTTCAACTGTCTGTGCCTAGGGCTACTTGAAGAGGAAACAAACCATAGAGACAAAACTGAGAACTCCTTTATTTTGTAAAGATTCAAAGAGCTACTACGAACCATGTTGGATTTAGAGTTCCAAATTCATCTATCTATATAGGAGAGAGCAGAGGGAAACCTAAATATAAAAACTGCTTCTGTAGACGAACGCTTCAACGTAGAAGAACAAAATTTGGTGAGCCAAGTGGGATTTTTGTACTGATCATTATCACCAAGTATCATCAAGATTGGGTGAAAAAATATTAGCTGGTATTTCGGAAACTCGTTAATTCTTAGAAGCTTGGAAATCCCTCTCAATGAAATTGCTTTTCCACAGTCTGTGCCTAGGGATACTTGAAGAGGAAACAAACCATAGCTACAAAACTGAGAACTCCTTTATTTTGTCAAGTTTCAAAGAGCTTCTACGAACCATGTTTGATTATAGTTCCAAATTCATCTATCTATATAGGATTAAGCAGAGCGAAACATAAATATAAAAACTGCTACTGTAGACGAACGCTTCAACCTAGAAGAACAAAATTTGGTGAGCCAAGTGGGATTTGTGTACTGAACATTACCACTAAGTATCATCAAGATTGGGTGAAAAAGTTTTTGCTCGTATTTCGGAAACTCGTTATTTCTTGGAAGCTTGGCAACCCCTCTCAATGAAAGTGCTATTCCACAGTCTGTGCCTAGGGCTTCTTGAAGAGGAAACAAACCATAGAGACAAAACTGAGAACAGCTTTATTTTGTAAAGTTTAAAAGAGCTACTGCAAACCATGTTGCATTTAGAGTTCCAAATTCATCTATCTATATAGGAGAGAACAGAGGGAAAACTAAATATAAAAACTACTACTGCAGATTAACGCGTCAACCTAGAAGAACCAAATTTGGTGAGCCAAGTGGGATTTGTGTACTGATCATTACCACCAAGTATCATCAAGATTGGGTGAAAAAATATTTGCTGGTATTTGGGAAACTAGTTATTTCTTAGAAGCTTGGCAACCCCTCTCGATGAAAGTGCTTTTCCACAGTCTGTGCCTAGGGCTACTTGATAATGAAACAAACTATAGAGAAAAAACTGAGAACTTCTTTATATTGTCAAGTTTCCAAGAGCTACTTCGAAGCATGTTGGATTTGAGTTCCAAATTCATCTAGCTATACAGTTGTGAGCAGGGGGAAACCTAAATATAAAAACTGCTACTGTAGACGAACGCTTCAACCTTGAAGAACAAAATTTGGTGAGCTAAGAGGGATTTGTGTACTGATCATTACCACCAAGTATCATCAAGATTGGGTGAAAAAGTGTTTGCTCGTATTTCGGAAACTCGTTAATTCTTAGAAGCTTGGCAACCCCTCTCAATGAAAGTGTTTTTCCACAGACTGTGCCTAGGGCTACTTGAAGAGGAAACAAACCATTGAGCAAAACTGAGAACTCCTTTATTTTGTCAAGTTTCAAAGAGCTACTACAAACCATGTTGGATTTAGAGTTCCAAATTCATCTATCTATATAGGAGAGAGCAGAGGGAAACCTAAATATAAAAACTGCTACTGTAGGCGAACGCTTAAACCTAGAAGAACAAAATTTGGTGAGCCAAGTGGGATTTGTGAACTGATCATTACCACCAAGGATCATCAAGATTGGGTGAAAAAACATTTGCTGGAAAATCGGAAACTCGTTAATTCTTAGAAGCTTGGCTGCCCCTCTCGATGAAAGTGCTTTTCCACAGTCTGTGCCTAGGGCTACTTGATAATGAAACAAACTATAGAGAAAAAACTGAGAACTTCTTTATATTGTCAAGTTTCCAAGAGCTACTTCGAA
This sequence comes from Callospermophilus lateralis, assembly GCF_048772815.1. Taxonomy (NCBI): domain Eukaryota; kingdom Metazoa; phylum Chordata; class Mammalia; order Rodentia; family Sciuridae; genus Callospermophilus; species Callospermophilus lateralis. Next base: position 22,296 of record NW_027510260.1, read on the forward strand.
GCATGTTGGATTTGAGTTCCAAATTCATCTAGCTATATAGGAGAGAACAGAGGAAAACCTAAATATAAAAACTGCTACTGTAGACGAACGCTTCTACCTAGAAGAACAAAATTTGGTGAGCCAAGTGGGATTTGTGTACTGATCATTACCACCAAGTATCATCAAGATTAGGTGAAAAAATATTTGCTGGTATTTTGGAAACTCTTTAATTCTTAGAAGCTTGGCAACCCTTCTCAATGAAAGTAATTTTCAACTGTCTGTGCCTAGGGCTACTTGAAGAGGAAACAAACCATAGAGACAAAACTGAGAACTCCTTTATTTTGTAAAGATTCAAAGAGCTACTACGAACCATGTTGGATTTAGAGTTACAAATTCATCTATCTATATACGAGAGAGCAGAGGGAAACCTAAATATAAAAACTGCTACTGTAGACGAACGCTTCAACCTAGAAGAACAAATTTTGGTGAGCCAAGTGGGATTTGTGTACTGATCATTATCACCAAGTATCATCAAGATTGGGTGAAAAAATATTTGCTGGTATTTCGGAAACTCGTTAATTCTTAGAAGCTTGGAAATCCCTCTCAATGAAATTGCTTTTCCACAGTCTGTGCCTAGGGCTACTTGAAGAGGAAACAAACCGTAGCTACAAAACTGAGAACTCCTTTATTTTGTCAAGTTTCAAAGACCTTCTACGAACCATGTTGGAATATAGTTCCAAATTCATCTATCTATATAGGAGTGAGCAGAGGGAAACATAAATATAAAAACTGCTACTGTAGACGATCGCTTCAACCTAGAAGAACAAAATTTGGTGAGCAAAGTGGGATTTGTGGACTGAACATTACCACTATGTATCATCAAGATTGGGTGAAAAAGTTTTTGCTCGTATTTCGGAAACTTGTTAATTCTTAGACGCTTGGCAACCCCTCTCAATGAAAGTGCTTTTCCACAGTTTGTGCCTAGGGCTACTTGAAGAGGAAACAAACCATAGAGACAAAACTGAGAACTCCTTTATTTTGTAAAGTTTAAAAGAGCTACTGCAAACCATGTTGCATTTAGAGTTCCAAATTCATCTATCTATATAGGAGAGAACAGAGGGAAAACTAAATATAAAAACTACTACTGCAGATGAACGCTTCAACCTAGAAGAACAAAATTTGGTGAGCCAAGTGGGATTTGTGTACTGATCATTACCAGAAAGTATCATCAAGATTGGGTGAAAAAATATTTGCTGGTATTTGGGAAACTAGTTATTTCTTAGAAGCTTGGCAACCCCTCTCCATGAAAGTGCTTTTCCACAATCTGTGCCTTGGGCTCCTTGAAGAGGAAACAAACCATTGAGACAAAACTGAAAACTCCTTTATTTTGTCAAGTTTCAAAGAGCTTCTACGAACCATGTTGGATTATAGTTCCAAATTAATGTATCTATATAGGAGTGAGCAGAGGGAAACATAAATATAAAACATGCTACTGTAGACGAACGCTTCAACCTAGAAGAACAAAATTTGGTGAGCCAAGTGGGATTTGTGTACTGAACATTACCACTATGTATCATCAAGATTGGGTGAAAAAGTTTTTGCTCGTATTTCGGAAACTCGTTAATTCTTACACGCTTGGCAAACCATCTCAATGAAAGTGCTTTTCCACAGTCTGTGCCTAGGGCTACTTGAAAATGAAACAAACTATAGAGAAAAAACTGAGAACTTCTTTATATTGTCAAGTTTCCAAGAGCTACTTCGAAGCATGTTGGATTTAGAGTTCCAAATTCATCTAACTATATAGGAGAGAACAGAGGGAAACCTAAATATAAAAACTGCTACTGTAGAAGAACGCTTCAACCTAGAAGAACAAAATTTGGTGAGCCAAGTGGGATTTGTGTACTGATCATTACCACCAAGTATCATCAAGTTTAGGTGAAAAAATTTTTGCTGGTATTTCCGAAAATCGTTAATTCTTAGAAGCTTGGCAACCCTTCTCAATGAAAGTAATTTTCAACTGTCTGTGCCTAGGACTACTTGAAGAGGAAACAAACCTTAGAGACATACTGAGAACTCCTTTATTTTGTCAAGATTCAAAGAGCTACTACGAACCATGTTGGATATAGAGTTACAAATTCATCTATCTATATACGAGAGAGCAGAGGGAAACCTAAATATAAAAACTGCTACTGTAGACGAACGCTTCAAGCTAGAAGAACAAAATTTGGTGAGCCAAGTGGGATTTGTGTACTGATCATTACCACCAAGTATCATCAAGATTGGGTGAAAAAATATTTGCTGGTATTTTGGAAACTCGATAATTCTTAGAAGCTTTTCAACCCCTCTGAATGAAAGTGCTTTTCCACAGTCTGCGCTTACGGATACTTGAAGAGGAAACAAACAATAGAGACAAAACTGAGAACTCCTTTATTTTGTCACGTTTCAAAGAGCTACTACACACCAAATTGGATTTAGAGTTCCATATTCATCTATCTATATAGGAGAGAACAGAGGGAAACCTAAATATAAAAACTGCTACTGTAGAAGAACGTTTCAACCTAGAAGAACAAAATTTGGTGAGCCAAGTGGGATTTGTGTTCTGATCATTACCACCAAGTATCATCAAGATTGGGTGAAAAAATATTTGCTGGGATTTCGGAAACTCGTTAATTCTTAGAAGCTTGGCCAACCCTGTCAATGAAATTGCTTTTCCTCAGTCTGTGCCTAGGGCTACTTGAAGAGGAAACAAACCATAGAGACAAAACTGAGAACTCCTTTATTTTGTCAAGTTTCAAAGAGCTACTACGAACCATGTTGGATTTAGAGTTCCAAATTGATCTATCTATATAGGAGAGAGCAGAGGGAAACCTAAATATAAAAACTGCTACTGTAGACGAACGCTTCAACCTATAAGAACACAATTTGGTGAGCCAAGTGGGATTTGTGTACTGATCATTACCACCAAGTATCATCAAGATTGGTTAAAAAAAATATTTGCTGGTATTTCGGAAACTCGTTAATTCTTAGAAGCGTGGCAACCCCTCTCGATGAAAGTGCTTTTCCACAGTCTGTGCCTTGGGCTACTTGAATAGGAAACAAACCATAGAGACAAAACTGAGAACTCTTTTATTTTGTCAAGTTTCAAAGAGCTACTACGAACCATGTTGGATTTAGAGTTCCAAATTCATCTATCTATATAGGAGAGAGCAGAGGGAAACCTAAATATAAAAACTGCTACTGTAGAAGAACGTTTCAACCTAGAAGAACAAAATTTGGTGAGCCAAGTGGGATTTGTGTTCTGATAATTACCACCAAGTATCATCAAGATTGGGTGAAAAAATATTTGCTGGAAAATCGGAAACTCGTTAATTCTTAGAAGCTTGGCAGCCCCTCTCGTTGAAAGTGCTTTTCCACAGTCTGTGCCTAGGGCTACTTGAAAATGAAACAAACTATAGAGAAAAAACTGAGAACTCCTTTATATTGTCAAGTTTCCAAGAGCTACTTCGAACCATGTTGGATTTAGAGTTCCAAATTCATCTAAATATATAGGAGAGAACAGAGGGAAACCTAAATATAAAAACTGATACTGTAGACGAACGCTTCAACCTAGAAGAACAAAATTTGGTGAGCCAAGTGGAATTTGTGTACTGATCATTATCACCAAGTATCATCAAGATTGGGTGAAAAAAATATTAGCTGGTATTTCGGAAACTCCTTAATTCTTAGAAGCTTGGAAATCCCTCTCAATGAAATTGCTTTTCCACAGTCTGTGCCTAGGGCTACTTGAAGAGGAAACAAACCGTAGCTACAAAACTGAGAACTCCTTTATTTTGTCAAGTTTCAAAGAGCTTCTACGAACCATGTTGGATTATAGTTCCAAATTCATCTATCTATATAGGAGTGAGCAGAGGGAAACATAAATATAAAAACTGCTACTGTAGACGAACGCTTCAACCTAGAAGAACAAAATTTGGTGACCAAGTGGGATTTGTGTACTGAACATTACCACTATGTATCATCAAGATTGGGTGTAAAAGTTTTTGCTCGTATTTCGGAAACTCGTTAATTCTTAGACGCTTGGCAACCCCTCTCAATGAAAGTGCTTTTCACAGTCTGTGCCTAGGGCTTCTTGAAGAGGAAACAAACCATAGAGACAAAACTGAGAACTCCTTTATTTTGTAAAGTTTAAAAGAGCTACTGCAAACCATGTTGCATTTAGAGTTCCAAATTCATCTATCTATATAGGAGAGAACAGAGGGAAAACTAAATATAAAAACTACTACTGCAGATGAACGCTTCAACCTAGAAGAACAAAATTTGGTGAGCCAAGTGGGATTTGTGTTCTGATCATTACCACCAAGTATCATCAAGATTGGGTGAAAAAATATTTGCTGGTATTTGGGAAACTAGTTATTTCTTAGAAGCTTGGCAACCCGTCTCGATGAAAGTGCTTTTCCACAGTCTGTGCCTAGGGCTCCTTGAAGAGGAAACAAACCATAGAGACAAAACTGAGAACTCCTTTGTTTTGTCAAGTTTCAAAGAGCTTCTACGAACCATGTTGGATTATAGTTACAAATTCATCTATCTATATAGGAGTGAGCAGAGGGAAACATAAATATAAAAACTGCTACTGTAGACGAACGCTTCAACCTAGAAGAAAAAAATTTGGTGAGCCAATTGGGATTTGTGTACTGAACATTACCACTATGTATCATCAAGATTTGGTGAAAAAGTTTTTGCTCGTATTTCTGAAACTCGTTAATTCTTACACGCTTGGCAAACCATCTCAATGAAAGTGCTTTTCCACAGTCTGTGCCTAGGGCTACTTGAAAATGAAACAAACTATAGAGAAAAAACTGAGAACTTCTTTATATTGTCAAGTTGCCAAGAGCTACTTCGAAGCATGTTGGATTTAGAGTTCCAAATTCATCTAACTATATAGGAGAGAACAGAGGGAAACCTAAATATAAAAACTGCTACTGTAGAAGAACGCTTCAACCTAGAAGAACAAAATTTGGTGAGCCAAGTGGGCTTTGTGTACTGATCATTACCACCAAGTATCATCAAGATTAGGTGAAAAAATTTTTGCTGGTATTTCCGAAAATCGTTAATTCTTAGAAGCTTGGCAACCCTTCTCAATGAAAGTAATTTTCAACTGTCTGTGCCTAGGGACTACTTGAAGAGGAAACAAACCTTAGAGACATACTGAGAACTCCTTTATTTTGTCAAGATTCAAAGAGCTACTACGAACCATGTTGGATATAGAGTTACAAATTCATCTATCTATATACGAGAGAGCAGAGGGAAACCTAAATATAAAAACTGCTACTGTAGACGAACGCTTCAACCTAGAAGAACAAAATTTGGTGAGCCACGTGGGATTTGTGTACTGATCATTACCACCAAGTATCATCAAGATTGGGTGAAAAAATATTTGCTGGTATTTCGGAAACTCGATAATTCTTAGAAGCTTTTCAACCCCTCTGAATGAAAGTGCTTTTCCACAGTCTGCGCTTACGGATACTTGAAGAGGAAACAAACAATAGAGACAAAACTGAGAACTCCTTTATTTTGTCAAGTTTCAAAGAGCTACTACACACCAAGTTGGATTTAGAGTTCCATATTCATCTATCTATATAGGAGAGAGCAGAGGGAAACCTAAATATAAAAACTGCTACTGTAGACGAACGCTTCAACCTAGAAGAACAAATTTTGGTGAGCCAAGTGGGATTTGTGTACTGATCATTATCACCAAGTATCATCAAGATTGGGTGAAAAAATATTTGCTGGTATTTCGGAAACTCGTTAATTCTTAGAAGCTTGGAAATCCCTCTCAATGAAAGTGCTTTTCCACAGTCTGTGCCTAGGGCTACTTGAAGAGGAAACAAACCGTAGCTACAAAACTGAGAACTCCTTTATTTTGTCAAGTTTCAAAGAGCTTCTACGAACCGTGTTGGATTATAGTTCCAAATTCATCTATCTATATAGGAGTGAGCAGAGGGAAACATAAATATAAAAACTGCTACTGTAGACGAACGCTTCAACCTAGAAGAACAAAATTTGGTGAGCCAAGTGGGATTTGTGTACTGAACATTACCACTATGTATCATCAAGATTGGGTGAAAAAGTTTTTGCTCGTATTTCGGAAACTCGTTAATTCTTAGACGCTTGGCAAACCATCTCAATGAAAGTGCTTTTCCACAGTCTGTGCCTAGGGCTACTTGAAAATGAAACAAACTATAGAGAAAAAACTGAGAACTTCTTTATATTGTCAAGTTTCCAGGAGCTACTTCGAAGCATGTTGGATTTAGAGTTCCAAATTCATCTAACTATATAGGGGAGAACAGAGGGAAACCTAAATATAAAAACTGCTACTGTAGAAGAACGCTTCAACCTAGAAGAACAAAATTTGGTGAGCCAAGTGGGATTTGTGTACTGATCATTACCACCAAGTATCATCGAGATTAGGTGAAAAAATTTTTGCTGGTATTTCCGAAAATCGTTAATTCTTAGAAGCTTGGCAACCCTTCTCAATGAAAGTAATTTTCAACTGTCTGTGCCTAGGACTACTTGAAGAGGAAACAAACCTTAGAGACATACTGAGAACTCCTTTATTTTGTCAAGATTCAAAGAGCTACTACGAACCATGTTGGATATAGAGTTACAAATTCATCTATCTATATACGAGAGAGCAGAGGGAAACCTAAATATAAAAACTGCTACTGTAGACGAACGCTTCAACCTAGAAGAACAAAATTTGGTGAGCCAAGTGGGATTTGTGTACTGATCATTACCACCAAGTATCATCAAGATTGGGTGAAAAAATATTTGCTGGTATTTCGGAAACTCGATAATTCTTAGAAGCTTTTCAACCCCTCTGAATGAAAGTGCTTTTCCACAGTCTGCGCTTACGGATACTTGAAGAGGAAACAAACAATAGAGACAAAACTGAGAACTCCTTTATTTTGTCAAGTTTCAAAGAGCTACTACACACCAAGTTGGATTTAGAGTTCCATATTCATCTATCTATATAGGAGAGAACAGAGGGAAACCTAAATATAAAAACTGCTACTGTAGAAGAACGTTTCAACCTAGAAGAACAAAATTTGGTGAGCCAAGTGGGATTTGTGTTCTGATAATTACCACCAAGTATCATCAAGATTGGGTGAAAAAATATTTGCTGGGATTTCGGAAACTCGTTAATTCTTAGAAGCTTGGCCAACCCTCTCAATGAAATTGCTTTTCCTCAGTCTGTGCCTAGGGCTACTTGAAGAGGAAACAAACCATAGAGACAAAACTGAGAACTCCTTTATTTTGTCAAGTTTCAAAGAGCTACTACGAACCATGTTGGATTTAGAGTTCCAAATTCATCTATCTATATAGGAGAGAACAGAGGGAAACCTAAATATAAAAACTGCTACTGTAGGCGAACGCTTCAACCTAAAAGAACAAAAATTGGTGAGCCAAGTGGGATTTGTGTGCTGATCATTACCACCAAGTATCATCAAGATTAGGTGAAAAAATTTTTGCTTGTATTTCGGAAACTCGTTAATTCTTAGAAGCTTGGCAACCCTTCTCAATGAAAGTAATTTTCAACTGTCTGTGCCTAGGGCTACTTGAAGAGGAAACAAACCATAGAGACAAAACTGAGAACTCCTTTATTTTGTCAAGATTCAAAGAGCTACTACGAACCATGTTGGATTTAGAGTTCCAAATTCATCTATCTATATAGGAGAGAGCAGAGGGAAACCTAAATATAAAAACTGCTACTGTAGACGAACGCTTCAACCTAGAAGAACAAATTTTGGTGAGCCAAGTGGGATTTGTGTACTGATCATTATCACCAAGTATCATCAAGATTGGGTGAAAAAATATTTGCTGGTATTTCGGAAACTCGTTAATTCTTAGAAGCTTGGAAATCCCTCTCAATGAAATTGCTTTTCCACAGTCTGTGCCTAGGGCTACTTGAAGAGGAAACAAACCATAGCTACAAAACTGAGAACTCCTTTATTTTGTCAAGTTTCAAAGAGCTACTACGAACCATGTTGGATTTAGAGTTCCAAATTCATCTATCTATATAGGAGAGAGCAGAGGGAAACCTAAATATAAAAACTGCTACTGTAGACGAACGCTTCAACCTGGAAGAACAAAATTTGGTGAGCCAAGTGGGATTTGTGTACTGATCATTACCACCAAGTATCATCAAGATTGGTTAAAAAAAATATTTTCTGGTATTTCGGAAACTCGTTAATTCTTAGAAGCGTGGCAACCCCTCTCGATGAAAGTGCCTTTCCACATTCTGTGCCTTGGGCTACTTGAATAGGAAACAAACCATAGAGACAAAACTGAGAACTCCTTTATTTTGTCAAGTTTCAAAGAGCTACTACGAACCATGTTGGATTTAGAGTTCCAAATTCTTCTATCTATATAGGAGAGAGCAGAGGGAAACCTAAATATAAAAAACTGCTACTGTAGGCGAAAGCTTCAACCTAGAAGAACAAAATTTGGTGAGCCAAGTGGGATTTGTGAACTGATCATTACCAACAAGGATCATCAAGATTGGGTGAAAAAATATTTGCTGGAAAATGGGAAACTCGTTAATTCTTAGAAGCTTGGCAGCCCCTCTCGTTGAAAGTGCTTTTCCACAGTCTGTGCCTAGGGCTACTGGAAAATGAAACAAATTATAGAGAAAAAACTGAGAACTCCTTTATATTGTCAAGTTTCCAAGAGCTACTTCGAACCATGTTGGATTTAGAGTTCCAAATTCATCTAAATATATAGGAGAGAACAGAGGGAAACCTAAATATAAAAACTGATACTGTAGACGAACGCTTCAACCTAGAAGAACAAAATTTGGTGAGCCAAGTGGGATTTGTGTACTGATCATTATCACCAAGTATCATCAAGATTGGGTGAAAAAATATTAGCTGCTATTTCGGAAACTCCTTAATTCTTAGAAGCTTGGAAATCCCTCTCAATGAAATTGCTTTTCCACAGTCTGTGCCTAGGGCTACTTGAAGAGGAAACAAACCGTAGCTACAAAACTGAGAACTCCTTTATTTTGTCAAGATTCAAAGAGCTTCTACGAACCATGTTGGATTATAGTTCCAAATTCATCTATCTATATAGGAGTGAGCAGAGGGAAACATAAATATAAAAACTGCTACTGTAGACGAACGCTTCAACCTAGAAGAACAAAATTTGGTGACCAAGTGGGATTTGTGTACTGAACATTACCACTATGTATCATCAAGATTGGGTGTAAAAGTTTTTGCTCGTATTTCGGAAACTCGTTAATTCTTAGACGCTTGGCAACCCCTCTCAATGAAAGTGCTTTTCCACAGTCTGTGCCTAGGGCTTCTTGAAGAGGAAACAAACAATAGAGACAAAACTGAGAACTCCTTTATTTTGTAATGTTTAAAAGAGCTACTGCAAACCATGTTGCATTTAGAGTTCCAAATTCATCCATCTATATAGGAGAGAACAGAGGGAAAACTAAATATAAAAACTACTACTGCAGATGAACGCTTCAACCTAGAAGAACAAAATTTGGTGAGCCAAGTGGGATTTGTGTTCTGATCATTACCACCAAGTATCATCAAGATTGGGTGAAAAAATATTTGCTGGTATTTGGGAAACTAGTTATTTCTTAGAAGCTTGGCAACCCCTCTCGATGAAAGTGCTTTTCCACAGTCTGTGCCTAGGGCTCCTTGAAGAGGAAACAAACCATAGAGACAAAACTGAGAACTCCTTTATTTTGTCAAGTTTCAAAGAGCTTCTACGAACCATGTTGGATTATAGTTCCAAATTCATCTATCTATATAGGAGTGAGCAGAGGGAAACATAAATATAAAAACTGCTACTGTAGACGAACGCTTCAACCTAGAAGAACAAAATTTGGTGAGCCAAGTGGGATTTGTGTACTGAACATTACCACTATGTATCATCAAGATTGGGTGAAAAAGTTTTTGCTCGTATTTCGGAAACTCGTTAATTCTTAGACGCTTGGCAAACCATCTCAATGAAAGTGCTTTTCCACAGTCTGTGCCTAGGGCTACTTGAAAATGAAACAAACTATAGAGAAAAAACTGAGAACTTCTTTATATTGTCAAGTTTCCAAGAGCTACTTCGAAGCATGTTGGATTTAGAGTTTCCAATTCATCTAACTATATAGGAGAGAACAGAGGGAAACCTAAATATAAAAACTGCTACTGTAGAAGAACGCTTCAACCTAGAAGAACAAAATTTGGTGAGCCAAGTGGGATTTGTGTACTGATCATTACCACCAAGTATCATCAAGATTAGGTGAAAAAATTTTTGCTGGTATTTCCGAAAATCGTTAATTCTTAGAAGCTTGGCAACCCTTCTCAATGAAAGTAATTTTCAACTGTCTGTGCCTAGGACTACTTGAAGAGGAAACAAACCTTAGAGACATACTGAGAACTCCTTTATTTTGTCAAGATTCAAAGAGCTACTACGAACCATGTTGGATATAGAGTTACAAATTCATCTATCTATATACGAGAGAGCAGAGGGAAACCTAAATATAAAAACTGCTACTGTAGACGAACGCTTCAACCTAGAAGAACAAAATTTGGTGAGCCAAGTGGGATTTGTGTACTGATCATTACCACCAAGTATCATCAAGATTGGGTGAAAAAATATTTGCTGGTATTTCGGAAACTCGATAATTCTTAGAAGCTTTTCAACCCCTCTGAATGAAAGTGCTTTTCCACAGTCTGCGCTTACGGATACTTGAAGAGGAAACAAACAATAGAGACAAAACTGAGAACTCCTTTATTTTGTCAAGTTTCAAAGAGCTACTACACACCAGGTTGGATTTAGAGTTCCATATTCATCTATCTATATAGGAGAGAACAGACGGAAACCTAAATATAAAAACTGCTACTGTAGAAGAACGTTTCAACCTAGAAGAACAAAATTTGGTGAGCCAAGTGGGATTTGTGTTCTGATCATTACCACCAAGTATCATCAAGATTGGGTGAAAAAATATTTGCTGGGATTTCGGAAACTCGTTAATTCTTAGAAGCTTGGCCAACCCTCTCAATGAAATTGCTTTTCCTCAGTCTGTGCCTAGGGCTACTTGAAGAGGAAACAAACCATAGAGACAAAACTGAGAACTCCTTTATTTTGTCAAGTTTCAAAGAGCTACTACGAACCATGTTGGATTTAGAGTTCCAAATTCATCTATCTATATAGGAGAGAACAGAGGGAAACCTAAATATAAAAACTGCTACTGTAGACGAACGCTTCAACCTAGTAGAACAAATTTTGGTGAGAAAAGTGGGATTTGTGTACTGATCATTACCACCAAGTATCATCAAGATTGGTTAAAAAAAATATTTGCTGGTATTTCGGAAACTCGTTAATTCTTAGAAGCGTGGCAACCCCTCTCAAAGAAATTGCTTTTCCACCGTCTGCGCCTAAGGGTACTTGAAGAGGAAACAAACCATAGAGACAAAAATGAGAACTCCTTTATTTTGTCAAGTTTCAAAGAGCTACTACGAACCATGTTGGATTTAGAGTTCCAAATTCATCTATCTATATAGGAGAGAGCAGAGGGAAACCTAAATATAAAAACTGCTACTGTAGGCGAACGCTTCAACCTAGAAGAACAAAATTTGGTGAGCCAAGTGGGATTTGTGAACTGATCATTACCACCAAGGATCACCAAGATTGGGTGAAAAAATATTTGCTGGAAAATCGGAAACTCGTTAATTCTTAGAAGCTTGGCAGCCCCTCTCGATGAAAGGGCTTTTCCACAGTGTGTGCCTAGGGCTACTTGAAAATGAAACAAACTATACAGAAAAAACTGAGAACTTCTTTATATTGTCAAGTTTCCAAGAGCTACTTCGAACCATGTTGGATTTGAGTTCCAAATTCATCTAACTATATAGGAGAGAACAGAGGGAAACCTAAATATAAAAACTGCTACTGTAGAAGAACGCTTCAATCTAGAAGAACAAAATTTGGTGAGCCAAGTGGGATTTGTGTACTGATCATTACCACCAAGTATCATCAAGATTAGGTGAAAAAATTTTTGCTGTTATTTCGGAAACTCGATAATTCTTAGAAGCATGGCAACCCTTCTCAATGAAAGTAATTTTCAACTCTGTGCCTAGGGCTACTTGACAAGGAAACAAACCATTGAGTCAAAACTGAGAACTCCTTTATTTTGTCAAGTTTCAAAGAGCTACTACGAACCATGGTGGATTTAGAGTTCCAAATTCATCTATCTATATAGGAGACAACAGAGGGAAACCTAAATATAAAAACTGCTACTGTAGACGAACGCTTCAACCTAGTAGAACAAATTTTGGTGAGAAAAGTGGGATTTGTGTACTGATCATTACCACCAAGTATCATCAAGATTGGTTAAAAAAAATATTTGCTGGTATTTCGGAAACTCGTTAATTCTTAGAAGCGTGGCAACCCCTCTCAAAGAAATTGCTTTTCCACCGTCTGCGCCTAAGGCTACTTGAAGAGGAAACAAACCATAGAGACAAAAATGAGAACTCCTTTATTTTGTCAAGTTTCAAAGAGCTACTACGAACCATGTTGGATTTAGAGTTCCAAATTCATCTATCTATATAGGAGAGATCAGAGGGAAACCTAAATATAAAAACTGCTACTGTAGGCGAACGCTTCAACCTAGAAGAACAAAATTTGGTGAGCCAAGTGGGATTTGTGAACTGATCATTACCACCAAGTATCATCAAGATTAGGTGAAAAAATTTTTGCTGGTATTTCGGAAACTCGTTAATTCTTAGAAGCTTGGCAACCCTTCTCAATGAAAGTAATTTTCAACTGTCTGTGCCTAGGGCTACTTGAAGAGGAAACAAACCATAGAGACAAAACTGAGAACTCTTTTATTTTGTCAAGATTCAAAGAGCTACTACGAACCA
>NW_027510261.1:0-35196 GCF_048772815.1 Callospermophilus lateralis
TCAAACACGGTTTGTGCTAGCTCCGTGAAACTTGACAAAATGAAGTAGTTCTAAGTTCTATCTCTATGGTTTGTTTCCTCTTGAAGTACCCCATGCAGAGACTGGCGAAGAACACTTTCATTTGAAAGGGGTTGCCAAGCTTCCAAAAAACTACTAGTTTGCTGAAATCTCAGCAACCATTTTTTCACCAAATCTTGATGATACTTGGTGGTAATGATCAGTTCACTAAGCCCACTTGGCTGCCCAATTTTCACTCTTCTAGGTTCAAGCGTTCGTTTCCAGTAACAGTTTGAATTTTTAGGTTTCACTCTGTTTTCTGCTATATAAATAGATGTGTTTGAAACTCTAAATCAAACACGGTTTGTGCTAGCTCCGTGAAACTTGACAAAATGAAGTTGTTCTAAGGTCTATCTCTATGGTTTGTTTCCTCTTGAAGTACCCCTTGCAGAGACTGGCGAAGAACACTTTCGTTTGAAAGGGGTTGCCAAGCTTCCAAAAAACTACTAGTTTGCTGAAATCTCAGCAAATATTTTTTCACCAAATCTTGATGATACTTGGTGGTAATGATCAGTTCACTAAGCCCACTTGGCTGCCCAATTTTCACTCTTGTAAGTTCAAGCGTTCGTTTCCAGTAACACTTTGAATTTTTAGGTTTCACTCTGTTTTCTGCTATATAGATAGATGTGTTTGAAACTCTAAATCAAACATGGTTTGTGCTAGCTCCTTGTTACTTGACCAAATGAAGATGTTCTAAGTTCTATCTCTATGGTTTGTTTCCTCTTGAAGTACCCCATGCAGAGACTTTCGAAAAACACTTTCGTTTTAAAGGGGTTGCCAAGCTTCCAAAAAACTACTAGTTTGCTGAAATCTCAGCAAACATTTTTTCACCAAATCTTGATGATACTTGGTGGTAATGATCAGTTCACTAATCCCACTTGGCTGCCCAACTTTCAATCTTCTATGTTCAAGCGTTCGTTTCCAGTAACAGTTTGAATTTTTAGGTTTCACTCTGTTTTCTGCTATATAGATAGATGTGTTTGAAACTCTAAATCAAACACGGTTTGTGCTAGCTCCGTGAAACTTGACAAAATGAAGTAGTTCTAAGTTCTATCTCTATGGTTTGTTTCCTCTTGAAGTACCCCATGCAGAGACTGGCGAAGAACACTTTCGTTTGAAAGGGGTTGCCAAGCTTCCAAAAAACTACTAGTTTGCTGAAATCTCAGCAAACATTTTTTCACCAAAACTTGATGATACTTGGTGGTAATGATCAATTCACTAAGCCCACTTGGCTGCCCAATTTTTACTCTTCTAGGTTCAAGCGTTCGTTTCCAGTAACACTTAGAAATTTTAGGTTTCACTCTGTTTTCTGCTATATAGATAGATGTCTTTGAAACTCTAAATCAAACGCGGTTTGTGCTAGCTCCTTGAAACTTGACAAAATGAAGTAGTTGTTAGTTCTATCTCTATGGTTTTTTTCCTCTTGAAGTACCCCATGCAGAGACTGGCGAAAAACACTTTCGTTTGAAAGGGGTTGCCAAGCTTTCAAAAAACTACTAGTTTGCTGAAATCTCAGCAAACATTTTTTCACCAAATCTTGATGATACTTGGTGGTAATGATCAGTTCACTAATCCCACTTGGCTGCCCAAATTTTATTCTTCTAGGTTGAAGCTTTCGTTTCCAGTGACTGTTTGAATTTTTAGGTTACACTCTGTTTTCTCCAACATAGATAGCTGTGTTTGGAATTCTAAATCAAACACGGTTTGTGCTAGCTCCTTGAAACTTGATCAAATGAAGTAGTTCTAAGTTCTATCTCAATGGTTTGTTTCCTCTTGAAGTACCCCATGCAGAAACTGGCGAAAAACACTTTCGTTTGAAAGGGGTTGCCATGCTTCCAAAAAACTACTAGTTTGCTGAAATCTCAGCAAACATTTTTTCACCAAATCTTGATGATACTTGGTGGTAATGATCAGTTCACTAATCCCACTTGGTTGCCCAACTTTCACTCTTCTAGGTTCAAGCGTTCGTTTCCAGTAACAGTTTGAATTTTTAGGTTTCACTCTGTTTTCTCCAACATAGATAGCTGTGTTTGGAATTCTAAATCAAACACGGTTTGTGCTAGCTCCTTGAAACTTGACCAAATGAAGTAGTTCTAAGTTCTATCTCTATGGTTTGTTTCCTCTTGAAGTACCCCATGCAGAAACTGGCGAAAAACACTTTCGTTTGAAAGGGGTTGCCATGCTTCCAAAAAACTACTAGTTTGCTGAAATCTCAGCAAACATTTTTTCACCAAATCTTGATGATACTTGGTGGTAATGATCAGTTCACTAATCCCACTTGGTTGCCCAACTTTCACTCTTCTAGGTTCAAGCGTTCGTTTCCAGTAACAGTTTGAATTTTTAGGTTTCACTCTGTTTTCTCCAACATAGATAGCTGTGTTTGGAATTCTAAATCAAACACGGTTTGTGCTAGCTCCTTGAAACTTGACCAAATGAAGTAGTTCTAAGTTCTATCTCTATGGTTTGTTTCCTCTTGAAGTACCCCATGCAGAAACTGGCGAAAAACACTTTCGTTTGAAAGGGGTTGCCATGCTTCCAAAAAACTACTAGTTTGCTGAAATCTCAGCAAATATTTTTTCACCAAATCTTGATGATACTTGGTGGTAATGATCAGTTCACTAATCCCACTTGGCTGCCCAACTTTCACTCTTCTAGGTTCAAGCGTTCATTTCCAGTAACAGTTTGAATTTTTAGGTTTCACTCTGTTTTCTGCTATATAGATAGATGTGTTTGAAACTCTAAATCAAACACGGTTTGTGCTAGCTCCGTGAAACTTGACAAAATGAAGTAGTTCTAAGTTCTATCTTTATGGTTTGTTTCCTCTTGAAGTACCCCATGCAGAGACTGGCGAAGAACACTTTCATTTGAAAGGGGTTGCCAAGCTTCCAAAAAACTACTAGTTTGCTGAAATCTCAGCAACCATTTTTTCACCAAATCTTGATGATACTTGGTGGTAATGATCAGTTCACTAAGCCCACTTGGCTGCCCAATTTTCACTCTTGTAGGTTCAAGCGTTCGTTTCCAGTAACACTTTGAATTTTTAGGTTTCACTCTGTTTTCTGCTATATAGATAGATGTGTTTGAAACTCTAAATCAAACACGGTTTGTGCTAGCTCCTTGAAACTTGACCAAATGAAGTAGTTCTATGTTCTATCTCTATGGTTTGTTTCCTCTTGAAGTACCCCATGCAGAGACTGGCGAAAAACACTTTCGTTTGAAAGGGGTTGCCAAGCTTCCAAAAAACTACTAGTTTGCTGAAATCTCAGCAAACATTTTTTCACCAAATCTTGATGATACTTGGTGGTAATGATCAGTTCACTAATCCCACTTGGCTGCCCAACTTTCACTCTTCTAGGTTCCAGCGTTCGTTTCCAGTAACAGTTTGAATTTTTAGGTTTCACTCTGTTTTCTGCTATATAGATAGATGTGTTTGAAACTCTAAATCAAACACGGTTTGTGCTAGCTCCGTGAAACTTGACAAAATGAAGTAGTTCTAAGTTCTATCTCTATGGTTTGTTTCCTCTTGAAGTACCCCATGCAGAGACTGGCGAAGAACACTTTCATTTGAAAGGGGTTGCCAAGCTTCCAAAAAACTACTAGTTTGCTGAAATCTCAGCAACCATTTTTTCACCAAATCTTGATGATACTTTTTGGTAATGATCAGTTCACTAAGCCCACTTGGCTGCCCAATTTTCACTCTTCTAGGTTCAAGCGTTCGTTTCCAGTAACACTTTGAATTTTTAGGATTCACTCTGTTTTCTGCTATATAGATAGATGTGTTGAAACTCTAAATCAAACACGGTTTGTGCTAGCTCCTTGAAACTTGACAAAATGAAGTAGTTCTAAGTTCTATCTCTATGGTTTGTTTCCTCTTGAAGTACCCCATGCAGAGACTGGCGAAAAACACTTTCGTTTAAAAGGGGTTGCCAAGCTTCCAAGAAACTACTAGTTTGCTGAAATCTCAGCAAACATTTTTTCACCAAAACTTGATGATACTTGGTGGTAATGATCAGTTCACTAAGCCCACTTGGCTGCCCAATTTTTACTCTTCTAGGTTCAAGCGTTCGTTTCCAGTAACACTTTGAAATTTTAGGTTTCACTCTGTATTCTGCTATATAGATAGATGTCTTTGAAACTCTAAATCAAACACGGTTTGTGCTAGCTCCTTGAAACTTGACCAAATGAAGTAGTTCTAAGTTCTATCTCTATGGTTTGTTTCCTCTTGAAGTACCCCATGCAGAGACTGGCGAAAAACACTTTCGTTTAAAAGGGGTTGCCAAGCTTCCAAAAAACTACTAGTTTGATGAAATCTCAGCAAACATTTTTTCACCAAAACTTGATGATACTTGGTGGTAATGATCAGTTCACTAATCCCACTTGGCTGCCCAAATTTTATTCTTCTAGTTTGAAGCTTTCATTTCCAGTGACTGTTTGAATTTTTAGGTTTCACTCTGTTTTCTCCAACATAGATAGCTGTGTTTGGAATTCTAAATCAAACACGGTTTGTGCTAGCTCCTTGAAACTTGATCAAATGAAGTAGTTCTAAGTTCTATCTCAATGGTTTGTTTCCTCTTGAAGTACCCCATGCAGAAACTGGCGAAAAACACTTTCGTTTGAAAGGGGTTGCCATGCTTCCAAAAACTACTCGTTTGCTGAAATCTCAGCAAACATTTTTTCACCAAATCTTGATGATACTTGGTGGTAATGATCAGTTCACTAATCCCACTTGGCTGCCCAACTTTCACTCTTCTAGGTTCAAGCGTTCGTTTCCAGTAACAGTTTGAATTTTTAGGTTTCACTCTGTTTTCTGCTATATAGATAGATGTGTTTGAAACTCTAAATCAAACACGGTTTGTGCTAGCTCCGTGAAACTTGACAAAATGAAGTAGTTCTAAGTTCTATCTCTATGGTTTGTTTCCTCTTGAAGTACCCCATGCAGAGACTGGCGAAGAACACTTTCGTTTGAAAGGGGTTGCCAAGCTTCCAAAAAACTACTAGTTTGCTGAAATCTCAGCAACCATTTTTTCACCAAATCTTGATGATACTTGGTGGTAATGATCAGTTCACTAAGCCCACTTGGCTGCCCAATTTTCACTCTTGTAGGTTCAAGCGTTCGTTTCCAGTAACACTTTGAATTTTTAGGTTTCACTCTGTTTTCTGCTATATAGATAGATGTGTTTGAAACTCTAAATCAAACACGGTTTGTGCTAGCTCCTTGAAACTTGACCAAATGAAGTAGTTCTAAGTTCTATCTCTATGGTTTGTTTCCTCTTGAAGTACCCCATGCAGAGACTGGCGAAAAACACTTTCGTTTGAAAGGGGTTGCCAAGCTTCCAAAAAACTACTAGTTTGCTGAAATCTCAGCAAACATTTTTTCACCAAATCTTGATGATACTTGGTGGTAATGATCAGTTCACTAATCCCACTTGGCTGCCCAACTTTCACTCTTCTAGGTTCAAGCGTTCGTTTCCAGTAACAGTTTGAATTTTTAGGTTTCACTCTGTTTTCTGCTATATAAATAGATGTGTTTGAAACTCTAAATCAAACACGGTTTGTGCTAGCTCCGTGAAACTTGACAAAATGAAGTTGTTCTAAGTTCTATCTCTATGGTTTGTTTCCTCTTGAAGTACCCCTTGCAGAGACTGGCGAAGAACACTTTCGTTTGAAAGGGGTTGCCAAGCTTCCAAAAAACTACTAGTTTGCTGAAATCTCAGCAAATATTTTTTCACCAAATCTTGATGATACTTGGTGGTAATGATCAGTTCTCTAAGCCCACTTGGCTGCCCAATTTTCACTCTTGTAAGTTCAAGCGTTCGTTTCCAGTAACACTTTGAAATTTTAGGTTTCACTCTGTTTTCTGCTATATAGATAGATGTGTTTGAAACTCTAAATCAAACATGGTTTGTGCTAGCTCCTTGTTACTTGACCAAATGAAGATGTTCTAAGTTCTATCTCTATGGTTTGTTTCCTCTTGAAGTACCCCATGCAGAGACTTTCGAAAAACACTTTCGTTTTAAAGGGGTTGCCAAGCTTCCAAAAAACTACTAGTTTGCTGAAATCTCAGCAAACATTTTTTCACCAAATCTTGATGATACTTGGTGGTAATGATCAGTTCACTAATCCCACTTGGCTGCCCAACTTTCAATCTTCTATGTTCAAGCGTTCGTTTCCAGTAACAGTTTGAATTTTTAGGTTTCACTCTGTTTTCTGCTATATAGATAGATGTGTTTGAAACTCTAAATCAAACACGGTTTGTGCTAGCTCCGTGAAACTTGACAAAATGAAGTAGTTCTAAGTTCTATCTCTATGGTTTGTTTCCTCTTGAAGTACCCCATGCAGAGACTGGCGAAGAACACTTTCGTTTGAAAGGGGTTGCCAAGCTTCCAAAAAACTACTAGTTTGCTGAAATCTCAGCAAACATTTTTTCACCAAAACTTGATGATACTTGGTGGTAATGATCAATTCACTAAGCCCACTTGGCTGCCCAATTTTTATTCTTCTAGGTTGAAGCGATCGTTTCCAGTGACTGTTTGAATTTTTAGGTTACACTCTGTTTTCTCCAACATAGATAGCTGTGTTTGGAATTCTAAATCAAACACGGTTTGTGCTAGCTCCTTGAAACTTGATCAAATGAAGTAGTTCTAAGTTCTATCTCAATGGTTTGTTTCCTCTTGAAGTACCCCATGCAGAAACTGGCGAAAAACACTTTCGTTTGAAAGGGGTTGCCATGCTTCCAAAAAACTACTAGTTTGCTGAAATCTCAGCAAACATTTTTTCACCAAATCTTGATGATACTTGGTGGTAATGATCAGTTCACTAATCCCACTTGGTTGCCCAACTTTCACTCTTCTAGGTTCAAGCGTTCGTTTCCAGTAACAGTTTGAATTTTTAGGTTTCACTCTGTTTTCTGCTATATAGATAGATGTGTTTGAAACTCTAAATCAAACACGGTTTGTGCTAGCTCCTTGAAACTTGACCAAATGAAGTAGTTCTAAGTTCTATCTCTATGGTTTGTTTCCTCTTGAAGTACCTCATGCAGAGACTGGCGAAAAACACTTTCGTTTGAAAGGGGTTGCCAAGCTTCCAAAAAACTACTAGTTTGCTGAAATCTCAGCAAACATTTTTTCACCAAAACTTGATGATACTTGGTGGTAATGATCAATTCACTAAGCCCACTTGGCTGCCCAATTTTTACTCTTCTAGGTTCAAGCGTTCGTTTCCAGTAACACTTAGAAATTTTAGGTTTCACTCTGTTTTCTGCTATATAGATAGATGTCTTTGAAACTCTAAATCAAACACGGTTTGTGCTAGCTCCTTGAAACTTGACAAAATGAAGTAGTTGTTAGTTCTATCTCTATGGTTTTTTTCCTCTTGAAGTACCCCATGCAGAGACTGGCGAAAAACACTTTCGTTTTAAAGGGGTTGCCAAGCTTCCAAAAAACTACTCGTTTGCTGAAATCTCAGCAACCATTTTTTCACCAAATCTTGATGATACTTGGTGGTAATGATCTGTTCACTATGCCCACTTGGCTGCCCAATTTTCACTCTTCTAGGTTCAAGCGTTCGTTTCCAGTAACACTTTGAATTTTTAGGTTTCACTCTGTTTTCCGCTATATAGATAGATGTGTTGAAACTCTAAATCAAACACGGTTTGTGCTAGCTCCTTGAAACTTGACCAAATGAAGTAGTTCTAAGTTCTATTTCTATGGTTTGTTTCCTCTTGAAGTACCCCATGCAGAGACTGGGGAAGAACACTTTCGTTTGAAAGGGGTTGCCAAGCTTCCAAAAAACTACTCGTTTGCTGAAATCTCAGCAAACATTTTTTCACCAAATCTTGATGATACTTGGTGGTAATGATCTGTTCACTATGCCCACTTGGCTGCCCAATTTTCACTCTTCTAGGTTCAAGCGTTCGTTTCCAGTAACACTTTGAATTTTTAGGTTTCACTCTGTTTTCTGCTATATAGATAGAGGTGTTGAAACTCTAAATCAAACACGGTTTGTGCTAGCTCCTTGAAACTTGACCAAATGAAGTAGTTCTAAGTTCTATCTCTATGGTTTGTTTCCTCTTGAAGTACCCCATGCAGAGACTGGGGAAGAACACTTTCGTTTGAAAGGGGTTGCCAAGCTTCCAAAAAACTACTCGTTTGCTGAAATCTCAGCAACCATTTTTTCACCAAATCTTGATGATACTTGGTGGTAATGATCTGTTCACTATGCCCACTTGGCTGCCCAATTTTCACTCTTCTAGGTTCAAGCGTTCGTTTCCAGTAACACTTTGAATTTTTAGGTTTCACTCTGTTTTCTGCTATATAGATAGATGTGTTTGAAACTCTAAATCAAACACGGTTTGTGCTAGCTCCTTGAAACTTGACCAAATGAAGTAGTTCTAAGTTCTATCTCTATGGTTTGTTTCCTCTTGAAGTACCTCATGCAGAGACTGGCGAAAAACACTTTCGTTTGAAAGGGGTTGCCAAGCTTCCAAAAAACTACTAGTTTGCTGAAATCTCAGCAAACATTTTTTCACCAAAACTTGATGATACTTGGTGGTAATGATCAATTCACTAAGCCCACTTGGCTGCCCAATTTTTACTCTTCTAGGTTCAAGCGTTCGTTTCCAGTAACACTTAGAAATTTTAGGTTTCACTCTGTTTTCTGCTATATAGATAGATGTCTTTGAAACTCTAAATCAAACACGGTTTGTGCTAGCTCCTTGAAACTTGACAAAATGAAGTAGTTGTTAGTTCTATCTCTATGGTTTTTTTCCTCTTGAAGTACCCCATGCAGAGACTGGCGAAAAACACTTTCGTTTTAAAGGGGTTGCCAAGCTTCCAAAAAACTACTCGTTTGCTGAAATCTCAGCAACCATTTTTTCACCAAATCTTGATGATACTTGGTGGTAATGATCTGTTCACTATGCCCACTTGGCTGCCCAATTTTCACTCTTCTAGGTTCAAGCGTTCGTTTCCAGTAACACTTTGAATTTTTAGGTTTCACTCTGTTTTCCGCTATATAGATAGATGTGTTGAAACTCTAAATCAAACACGGTTTGTGCTAGCTCCTTGAAACTTGACCAAATGAAGTAGTTCTAAGTTCTATTTCTATGGTTTGTTTCCTCTTGAAGTACCCCATGCAGAGACTGGGGAAGAACACTTTCGTTTGAAAGGGTTGCCAAGCTTCCAAAAAACTACTCGTTTGCTGAAATCTCAGCAAACATTTTTTCACCAAATCTTGATGATACTTGGTGGTAATGATCTGTTCACTATGCCCACTTGGCTGCCCAATTTTCACTCTTCTAGGTTCAAGCGTTCGTTTCCAGTAACACTTTGAATTTTTAGGTTTCACTCTGTTTTCTGCTATATAGATAGAGTGTTGAAACTCTAAATCAAACACGGTTGTGCTAGCTCCTTGAAACTTGACCAAATGAAGTAGTTCTAAGTTCTATCTCTATGGTTTGTTTCCTCTTGAAGTACCCCATGCAGAGACTGGGGAAGAACACTTTCGTTTGAAAGGGGTTGCCAAGCTTCCAAAAACTACTCGTTTGCTGAAATCTCAGCAACCATTTTTTCACCAAGTCTTGATGATACTTGGTGGTAATGATCTGTTCACTATGCCCACTTGGCTGCCCAATTTTCACTCTTCTAGGTTCAAGCGTTCGTTTCCAGTAACAGTTTGAATTTTTAGATTTCACCCTGTTTTCTGCTATATAGATAGATGTGTTTGAAACTCTAAATCAAATACGGTTTGTGCTAGCTCCGAGAAACTTGACAAAATGAAGTAGTTCTAAGTTCTATCTCTATGGTTTGTTTCCTCTTGAAGTACCAAATGCAGAGACTGGCGAAGAACACTTTCGTTTGAAAGGGTTGCCAGCTTCCAAAAAACTACTCGTTGCTGAAATCTCAGCAACCATTTTTTCACCAAATCTTGATGATACTTGGTGGTAATGATCAGTTCACTAAGCCCACTTGGCTGCCCAACTTTCACTCTTCTAGGTTCAAGCATTCGTTTCCAGTAACACTTTGAATTTTTAGGTTTCACTCTGTTTTCTGCTATATATAGATAGATGTGTTTGAAACTCTAAATCAAACACGGTTTGTGCTAGCTCCTTGAAACTTGACAAAATGAAGTAGTTCTAAGTTCTATCTCTATGGTTTGTTTCCTCTTGAAGTACCCCAGTGCAGAAACTGGCGAAAAACACTTTCGTTTGAAAGGGGTTGCCATGCTTCCAAAAACTACTAGTTTGCTGAAATCTCAGCAAACATTTTTTCACCAAATCTTGATGATACTTGGTGGTAATGATCAGTTCACTAAGCCCACTTGGCTGCCCAACTTTCACTCTTCTAGGTTCAAGCGTTCGTTTCCAGTAACAGTTTGAATTTTTAGGTTTCACTCTGTTTTCTGCTTATAGATAGATGTGTTTGAAACTCTTAATCAAACACGTTTGTGCTAGCTCCGTGAAACTTGACAAAATGAAGTAGTTCTAAGTTCTATCTCTATGGTTTGTTTCCTCTTGAAGTACCAATTGCAGAGACTGGCGAAGAACACTTTCGTTTGAAAGGGTTGCCAAGCTTCCAAAAAACTTCTCGTTTGCTGAAATCTCAGCAACCATTTTTCACCAAATCTTGATGATACTTGGTGGTAAATGATCAGTTCACTAAACCCACTTGGCTGCCCAATTTTCACTCTTCTAGGTTCAAGCGTTCGTTTCCAGTAACACTTTGAATTTTTTAGGTTTCACTCTGTTTTCTGCTATATAGATAGATGTGTTTGAAACTCTAAATCAAACGCGGTTTGTGCTAGCTCCTTGAAACTTGACAAAATGAAGTAGTTCTAAGTTCTATATCTATGGTTTTGTTTCCTCTTGAAGTACCCCATGCAGAACTGGCGAAAAACACTTTCGTTTGAAAGGGGTTGCCATGCTTCCAAAAAACTACTAGTTTGCTGAAATCTCAGCAAACATTTTTCACCAAATATTGATGATACTTGGTGGTAATGATCAGTTCACTAATCCCACTTGGCTGCCCAACTTTCACTCTTCTAGGTTCAAGCGTTCGTTTCCAGTAACAGTTTGAAATTTTAGGTTTCACTCTGTTTTCAGCTATATAGATAGATGTGTTTGAAACTCTAAATCAAACTCGGTTTGTGCTAGCTCCGTGAAACTTGACAAAATGAAGTAGTTCATAAGTTCTATCTCTATGGTTTGTTTTCCTCTTTGAAGTACCCCATGCAGAGACTGGCGAAGAACACTTTCGTTTGAAAGGGGTGGCCAAGCTTCCAAAAAACTACTCGTTTGCTGAAATCTCAGCAACCATTTTTACACCAAATCTTGATGATACTTGGTGGTAATGATCTGTTCACTATGCCCACTTGGCTGCCCAATTTTCACTCTTCTAGGTTCAAGCGTTCGTTTCCAGTAACACTTTGAATTTTTAGGTTTTCACTCTGTTTTCTGCTATATAGATAGATGTGTTGAAACTCTGAATCAAACACGGTTTGTGCTAGCTCCTTGAAACTTGACCAAATGAAGTAGTTCTAAGTTCTATCTCTATGGTTTGTTTCCTCTTGAAGTACCCCATGCAGAGACTGGCGAAGAACACTTTCGTTTGAAAGGGGTTGCCAAGCTTCCAAAAAACTACTCGTTTGCTGAAATCTCAGCAACCATTTTTCACCAAATCTTGATGATACTTGGTGGTAATGATCAGTTCACTAAGCCCACTTGGCTGCCCAACTTTCACTCTTCTAGGTTCAAGCGTTCGTTTCCAGTAACAGTTTGAATTTTTAGGTTTCACTCTGTTTTCTGCTATATAGATAGATGTGTTTGAAACTCTAAATCAAACACGGTTTGTGCTAGCTCCTTGAAACTTGACCAATGAAGTAGTTCTAAGTTTCTATCTCTATGGTTTGTTCCTCTTGAAGTACTCATGCAGAGACTGGCGAAAAACACTTTCGTTTGAAAGGGGTTGCCAAGCTTCCAAAAAACTACTAGTTTGCTGAAATCTCAGCAAACATTTTTCACCAAAACTTGATGATACTTGGTGGTAATGATCAATTCACTAAGCCCACTTGCTGCCCAATTTTTACTCTTCTAGGTTCAAGCGTTCGTTTCCAGTAACACTTAGAAATTTTAGGTTTCACTCTGTTTTCTGCTATATAGATAGATGTCTTTGAAACTCTAAATCAAACACGGTTTGTGCTAGCTCCTTGAAACTTGACAAAATGAAGTAGTTGTTAGTTCTATCTCTATGGTTTTTTCCTCTTGAAGACCCCATGCAGAGACTGGCGAAAAACACTTTCGTTTTAAAGGGGTTGCCAAGCTTCCAAAAAACTACTCGTTTGCTGAAATCTCAGCAACCATTTTTTCACCAAATCTTGATGATACTTGGTGGTAATGATCTGTTCACTATGCCCACTTGGCTGCCCAATTTTCACTCTTCTAGGTTCAAGCGTTCGTTTCCAGTAACACTTTGAATTTTTAGGTTTCACTCTGTTTTCCGCTATATAGATAGATGTGTTGAAACTCTAAATCAAACACGGTTTGTGCTAGCTCCTTGAAACTTGACCAAATGAAGTAGTTCTAAGTTCTATTTCTATGGTTTGTTTCCTCTTGAAGTACCCCATGCAGAGACTGGGGAAGAACACTTTCGTTTGAAAGGGGTTGCCAAGCTTCCAAAAAACTACTCGTTTGCTGAAATCTCAGCAAACATTTTTTCACCAAATCTTGATGATACTTGGTGGTAATGATCTGTTCACTATGCCCACTTGGCTGCCCAATTTTCACTCTTCTAGGTTCAAGCGTTCGTTTCCAGTAACACTTTGAATTTTTAGGTTTCACTCTGTTTTCTGCTATATAGATAGAGGTGTTGAAACTCTAAATCAAACACGGTTTGTGCTAGCTCCTTGAAACTTGACCAAATGAAGTAGTTCTAAGTTCTATCTCTATGGTTTGTTTCCTCTTGAAGTACCCCATGCAGAGACTGGGGAAGAACACTTTCGTTTGAAAGGGGTTGCCAAGCTTCCAAAAAACTACTCGTTTGCTGAAATCTCAGCAACCATTTTTTCACCAAATCTTGATGATACTTGGTGGTAATGATCTGTTCACTATGCCCACTTGGCTGCCCAATTTTCACTCTTCTAGGTTCAAGCGTTCGTTTCCAGTAACAGTTTGAATTTTTAGATTTCACCCTGTTTTCTGCTATATAGATAGATGTGTTTGAAACTCTAAATCAAATACGGTTTGTGCTAGCTCCGAGAAACTTGACAAAATGAAGTAGTTCTAAGTTCTATCTCTATGGTTTGTTTCCTCTTGAAGTACCAAATGCAGAGACTGGCGAAGAACACTTTCGTTTGAAAGGGGTTGCCAAGCTTCCAAAAAACTACTCGTTTGCTGAAATCTCAGCAACCATTTTTTCACCAAATCTTGATGATACTTGGTGGTAATGATCAGTTCACTAAGCCCACTTGGCTGCCCAACTTTCACTCTTCTAGGTTCAAGCATTCGTTTCCAGTAACACTTTGAATTTTTAGGTTTTCACTCTGTTTTCTGCTATATAGATAGATGTGTTTGAAACTCTAAATCAAACACGGTTTGTGCTAGCTCCTTGAAACTTGACAAAATGAAGTAGTTCTAAGTTCTATCTCTATGGTTTGTTTCCTCTTGAAGTACCCCATGCAGAAACTGGCGAAAAACACTTTCGTTTGAAAGGGGTTGCCATGCTTCCAAAAAACTACTAGTTTGCTGAAATCTCAGCAAACATTTTTTCACCAAATCTTGATGATACTTGGTGGTAATGATCAGTTCACTAAGCCCACTTGGCTGCCCAACTTTCACTCTTCTAGGTTCAAGCGTTCGTTTCCAGTAACAGTTTGAATTTTTAGGTTTCACTCTGTTTTCTGCTATATAGATAGATGTGTTTGAAACTCTAAATCAAACACGGTTTGTGCTAGCTCCGTGAAACTTGACAAAATGAAGTAGTTCTAAGTTCTATCTCTATGGTTTGTTTCCTCTTGAAGTACCAAATGCAGAGACTGGCGAAGAACACTTTCGTTTGAAAGGGGTTGCCAAGCTTCCAAAAAACTACTCGTTTGCTGAAATCTCAGCAACCATTTTTTCACCAAATCTTGATGATACTTGGTGGTAATGATCAGTTCACTAAACCCACTTGGCTGCCCAATTTTCACTCTTCTAGGTTCAAGCGTTCGTTTCCAGTAACACTTTGAATTTTTAGGTTTCACTCTGTTTTCTGCTATATAGATAGATGTGTTTGAAACTCTAAATCAAACGCGGTTTGTGCTAGCTCCTTGAAACTTGACAAAATGAAGTAGTTCTAAGTTCTATATCTATGGTTTGTTTCCTCTTGAAGTACCCCATGCAGAAACTGGCGAAAAACACTTTCGTTTGAAAGGGGTTGCCATGCTTCCAAAAAACTACTAGTTTGCTGAAATCTCAGCAAACATTTTTTCACCAAATATTGATGATACTTGGTGGTAATGATCAGTTCACTAATCCCACTTGGCTGCCCAACTTTCACTCTTCTAGGTTCAAGCGTTCGTTTCCAGTAACAGTTTGAAATTTTAGGTTTCACTCTGTTTTCTGCTATATAGATAGATGTGTTTGAAACTCTAAATCAAACTCGGTTTGTGCTAGCTCCGTGAAACTTGACAAAATGAAGTAGTTCTAAGTTCTATCTCTATGGTTTGTTTCCTCTTGAAGTACCCCATGCAGAGACTGGCGAAGAACACTTTCGTTTGAAAGGGGTGGCCAAGCTTCCAAAAAACTACTCGTTTGCTGAAATCTCAGCAACCATTTTTACACCAAATCTTGATGATACTTGGTGGTAATGATCTGTTCACTATGCCCACTTGGCTGCCCAATTTTCACTCTTCTAGGTTCAAGCGTTCGTTTCCAGTAACACTTTGAATTTTTAGGTTTCACTCTGTTTTCTGCTATATAGATAGATGTGTTGAAACTCTGAATCAAACACGGTTTGTGCTAGCTCCTTGAAACTTGACCAAATGAAGTAGTTCTAAGTTCTATCTCTATGGTTTGTTTCCGCTTGAAGTACCCCATGCAGAGACTGGCGAAGAACACTTTCGTTTGAAAGGGGTTGCCAAGCTTCCAAAAAACTACTCGTTTGCTGAAATCTCAGCAACCATTTTTTCACCAAATCTTGATGATACTTGGTGGTAATGATCAGTTCACTAAGCCCACTTGGCTGCCCAACTTTCACTCTTCTAGGTTCAAGCGTTCGTTTCCAGTAACACTTTGAATTTTTAGGTTTCACTCTGTTTTCTGCTATATAGATAGATGTGTTTGAAACTCTAAATCAAACACGGTTTGTGCTAGCTCCTTGAAACTTGACAAAATGAAGTAGTTCTAAGTTCTATCTCTATGGTTTGTTTCCTCTTGAAGTACCCCATGCAGAAACTGGCGAAAAACACTTTCGTTTGAAAGGGGTTGCCATGCTTCCAAAAAACTACTAGTTTGCTGAAATCTCAGCAAACATTTTTTCACCAAAACTTGATGATACTTGGTGGTAATGATCAGTTCACTAAGCCCACTTGGCTGCCCAATTTTTACTCTTCTAGGTTCAAGCGTTCGTTTCCAGTAACACTTTGAAATTTTAGGTTTCACTCTGTTTTCTGCTATATAGATAGATGTCTTTGAAACTCTAAATCAAACACGGTTTGTGCTAGCTCCTTGAAACTTGACCAAATGAAGTAGTTCTAAGTTCTATCTCTATGGTTTGTTTCCTCTTGAAGTACCCCATGCAGAGACTGGCGAAAAACACTTTCGTTTGAAAGGGGTTGCCAAGCTTCCAAAAAACTACTAGTTTGATGAAATCTCAGCAAACATTTATTCACCAAATCTTGATGATACTTGGTGGTAATGATCAGTTCACTAATCCCACTTGGCTGCCCAAATTTTATTCTTCTAGGTTGAAGCTTTCGTTTCCAGTGACTGTTTGAATTTTTAGGTTTCACTCTGTTTTCTCCAACATAGATAGCTGTGTTTGGAATTCTAAATCAAACACGGTTTTTGCTAGCTCCTTGAAACTTGACCAAATGAAGTAGTTCTAAGTTCTATCTCTATGGTTTGTTTCCTCTTGAAGTACCCCATGCAGAAACTGGCGAAAAACACTTTCGTTTGAAAGGGGTTGCCATGCTTCCAAAAAACTACTCGTTTGCTGAAATCTCAGCAAACATTTTTTCACCAAATCTTGATGATACTTGGTGGTAATGATCAGTTCACTAATCCCACTTGGCTGCCCAACTTTCACTCTTCTAGGTTCAAGCGTTTGTTTCCAGTAACAGTTTGAAATTTTAGGTTTCACTCTGTTTTCTGCTATATAGATAGATGTGTTTGAAACTCTAAATCAAACACGGTTTGTGCTAGCTCCGTGAAACTTGACAAAATGAAGTAGTTCTAAGTTCTATCTCTATGGTTTGTTTCCTCTTGAAGTACCCCATGCAGAGACTGGCGAAGAACACTTTCGTTTGAAAGGGGTTGCCAAGCTTCCAAAAAACTACTAGTTTGCTGAAATCTCAGCAACCATTTTTTCACCAAATCTTGATGATACTTGGTGGTAAAGATCAGTTCACTAAGCCCACTTGGCTGCCCAACTTTCACTCTTGTAGGTTCAAGCGTTCGTTTCCAGTAACACTTTGAATTTTTAGGTTTCACTCTGTTTTCTGCTATATAGATAGATGTGTTTGAAACTCTAAATCAAACACGGTTTGTGCTAGCTCCTTGAAACTTGACCAAATGAAGTAGTTCTATGTTCTATCTCTATGGTTTGTTTCCTCTTGAAGTACCCCATGCAGAGACTGGCGAAAAACACTTTCGTTTGAAAGGGGTTGCCAAGCTTCCAAAAAACTACAAGTTTGCTGAAATCTCAGCAAACATTTTTTCACCAAATCTTGATGATACTTGGTGGTAATGATCAGTTCACTAATCCCACTTGGCTGCCCAACTTTCAATCTTCTAGGTTCAAGCGTTCGTTTCCAGTAACACTTAGAAATTTTAGGTTTCACTCTGTTTTCTGCTATATAGATAGATGTCTTTGAAACTCTAAATCAAACACGGTTTGTGCTAGCTCCTTGAAACTTGACAAAATGAAGTAGTTGTTAGTTCTATCTCTAGGGTTTTTTTCCTCTCGAAGTACCCCATGCAGAGACTGGCGAAAAACACTTTCGTTTGAAAGGGGTTGCCAAGCTTCCAAAAAACTACTAGTTTGCTGAAATCTCAGCAAACATTTTTTCACCAAATCTTGATGATACTTGGTGGTAATGATCAGTTCACTAATCCCACTTGGCTGCCCACATTTTATTCTTCTAGGTTGAAGCTTTCGTTTCCAGTGACTGTTTGAATTTTTAGGTTTCACTCTGTTTTCTCCAACATAGATAGCTGTGTTTGGAATTCTAAATCAAACACGGTTTGTGCTAGCTCCTTGAAACTTGACCAAATGAAGTAGTTCTCAGTTCTATCTCTATGGTTTGTTTCCTCTTGAAGTACCCCATGCAGAAACTGGCGAAAAATACTTTATTTTGAAAGGGGTTGCCATGCTTCCAAAAAACTACTAGTTTGCTGAAATCTCAGCAAATATTTTTTCACCAAATCTTGATGATACTTCGTGGTAATGATCAGTACACTAATCCCACTTGGCTGCCCAACTTTCACTCTTCTAGGTTCAAGCGTTCGTTTCCAGTAACAGTTTGAATTTTTAGGTTTCACTCTGTTTTCTGCTATATAGATAGATGTGTTTGAAACTCTAAATCAAACACGGTTTGTGCTAGCTCCCTGAAACTTGACAAAATGAAGTAGTTCTAAGTTCTATCTCTATGGTTTGTTTCCTCTTGAAGTACCAAATGCAGAGACTGGCGAAGAACACTTTCGTTTGAAAGGGGTTGCCAATCTTCCAAAAAACTACTCGTTTGCTGAAATCTCAGCAACCATTTTTTCACCAAATCTTGATGATACTTGGTGGTAATGATCAGTTCACTAAGCCCACTTGGCTGCCCAATTTTCACTCTTCTAGGTTCAAGCGTTCGTTTCCAGTAACACTTTGAATTTTTAGGTTTCACTCTGTTTTCTGCTATATAGATAGATGTGTTGAAACTCTAAATCAAACACGGTTTGTGCTAGCTCTTTGAAACTTGACCAAATGAAGTAGTTCTAAGTTCTATCTCTATGGTTTGTTTCCTCTTGAAGTACCCCATGCAGAGACTGGGGAAGAACACTTTCGTTTGAAAGGGGTTGCCAAGCTTCCAAAAAACTACTAATTTGCTGAAATCTCAGCAACCATTTTTTCACCAAATCTTGATGATACTTGGTGGTAATGATCTGTTCACTATGCCCACTTGGCTGCCCAATTTTCACTCTTCTAGGTTCAAGCGTTCGTTTCCAGTAACAGTTTGAATTTTTAGATTTCACTCTGTTTTCTGCTATATAGATAGATGTGTTTGAAACTCTAAATCAAATACGGTTTGTGCTAGCTCCGTGAAACTTGACAAAATGAAGTAGTTCTAAGTTCTATCTCTATGGTTTGTTTCCTCTTGAAGTACCAAATGCAGAGACTGGCGAAGAACACTTTCGTTTGAAAGGGGTTGCCAAGCTTCCAAAAAACTACTCGTTTGCTGAAATCTCAGCAACCATTTTTTCACCAAATCTTGATGATACTTGGTGGTAATGATCAGTTCACTAAGCCCACTTGGCTGCCCAACTTTCACTCTTCTAGGTTCAAGCATTCGTTTCCAGTAACACTTTGAATTTTTAGGTTTCACTCTGTTTTCTGCTATATAGATAGATGTGTTTGAAACTCTAAATCAAACACGGTTTGTGTTAGCTCCTTGAAACTTGACAAAATGAAGTAGTTCTAAGTTCTATCTCTATGGTTTGTTTCCTCTTGAAGTACCCCATGCAGAAACTGGCGAAAAACACTTTCGTTTGAAAGGGGTTGCCATGCTTCCAAAAAACTACTAGTTTGCTGAAATCTCAGCAAACATTTTTTCACCAAATCTTGATGATACTTGGTGGTAATGATCAGTTCACTAAGCCCACTTGGCTGCCCAACTTTCACTCTTCTAGGTTCAAGCGTTCGTTTCCAGTAACAGTTTGAATTTTTAGGTTTCACTCTGTTTTCTGCTATATAGATAGATGTGTTTGAAACTCTAAATCAAACACGGTTTGTGCTAGCTCCGTGAAACTTGACAAAATGAAGTAGTTCTAAGTTCTATCTCTATGGTTTGTTTCCTCTTGAAGTACCAAATGCAGAGACTGGCGAAGAACACTTTCGTTTGAAAGGGGTTGCCAAGCTTCCAAAAAACTACTCGTTTGCTGAAATCTCAGCAACCATTTTTTCACCAAATCTTGATGATACTTGGTGGTAATGATCAGTTCACTAAACCCACTTGGCTGCCCAATTTTCACTCTTCTAGGTTCAAGCGTTCGTTTCCAGTAACACTTTGAATTTTTAGGTTTCACTCTGTTTTCTGCTATATAGATAGATGTGTTTGAAACTCTAAATCAAACGCGGTTTGTGCTAGCTCCTTGAAACTTGACAAAATGAAGTAGTTCTAAGTTCTATATCTATGGTTTGTTTCCTCTTGAAGTACCCCATGCAGAAACTGGCGAAAAACACTTTCGTTTGAAAGGGGTTGCCATGCTTCCAAAAAACTACTAGTTTGCTGAAATCTCAGCAAACATTTTTTCACCAAATATTGATGATACTTGGTGGTAATGATCAGTTCACTAATCCCACTTGGCTGCCCAACTTTCACTCTTCTAGGTTCAAGCGTTCGTTTCCAGTAACAGTTTGAAATTTTAGGTTTCACTCTGTTTTCTGCTGTATAGATAGATGTGTTTGAAACTCTAAATCAAACTCGGTTTGTGCTAGCTCCGTGAAACTTGACAAAATGAAGTAGTTCTAAGTTCTATCTCTATGGTTTGTTTCCTCTTGAAGTACCCCATGCAGAGACTGGCGAAGAACACTTTCGTTTGAAAGGGGTGGCCAAGCTTCCAAAAAACTACTCGTTTGCTGAAATCTCAGCAACCATTTTTACACCAAATCTTGATGATACTTGGTGGTAATGATCTGTTCACTATGCCCACTTGGCTGCCCAATTTTCACTCTTCTAGGTTCAAGCGTTCGTTTCCAGTAACACTTTGAATTTTTAGGTTTCACTCTGTTTTCTGCTATATAGATAGATGTGTTGAAACTCTGAATCAAACACGGTTTGTGCTAGCTCCTTGAAACTTGACCAAATGAAGTAGTTCTAAGTTCTATCTCTATGGTTTGTTTCCTCTTGAAGTACCCCATGCAGAGACTGGCGAAGAACACTTTCGTTTGAAAGGGGTTGCCAAGCTTCCAAAAAACTACTCGTTTGCTGAAATCTCAGCAACCATTTTTTCACCAAATCTTGATGATACTTGGTGGTAATGATCAGTTCACTAAGCCCACTTGGCTGCCCAACTTTCACTCTTCTAGGTTCAAGCGTTCGTTTCCAGTAACACTTTGAATTTTTAGGTTTCACTCTGTTTTCTGCTATATAGATAGATGTGTTTGAAACTCTAAATCAAACACGGTTTGTGCTAGCTCCTTGAAACTTGACAAAATGAAGTAGTTCTAAGTTCTATCTCTATGGTTTTTTTCCTCTTGAAGTACCCCATGCAGAAACTGGCGAAAAACACTTTCGTTTGAAAGGGGTTGCCATGCTTCCAAAAAACTACTAGTTTGCTGAAATCTCAGCAAACATTTTTTCACCAAATCTTGATGATACTTGGTGGTAATGATCAGTTCACTAATCCCACATGGCTGCCCAACTTTCACTCTTCTAGGTTCAAGCGTTCGTTTCCAGTAACAGTTTGAATTTTTAGGTTTCACTCTGTTTTCTGCTATATAGATAGATGTGTTTGAAACTCTAAATCAAACACGGTTTGTGCTAGCTCCGTGAAACTTGACAAAATGAAGTTGTTCTAAGTTCTATCTCTATGGTTTGTTTCCTCTTGAAGTACCAAATGCAGAGACTGGCGAAGAACACTTTCGTTTGAAAGGGGTTGCCAAGCTTCCAAAAAACTACTCGTTTGCTGAAATCTCAGCAACCATTTTTTCACCAAATCTTGATGATACTTGGTGGTAATGATCAGTTCACTAATCCCACTTGGCTGCCCAAATTTTATTCTTCTAGGTTGAAGCTTTCGTTTCCAGTGACTGTTTGAATTTTTAGGTTTCACTCTGTTTTCTCCAGCATAGATAGCTGTGTTTGGAATTCTAAATCAAGCACGGTTTGTGCTAGCTCCTTGAAACTTGACCAAATGAAGTAGTTCTAAGTTCTATCTCTATGGTTTGTTTCCTCTTGAAGTACCCCATGCAGAGACTGGCGAAAAACACTTTCGTTTGAAAGGGGTTGCCAAGCTTCCAAAAAACTACTCGTTTGCTGAAATCTCAGCAAACATTTTTTCACCAAATCTTGATGATACTTGGTGGTAATGATCAGTTCACTAATCCCACTTGGCTGCCCAACTTTCTCTCTTCTAGGTTCAAGCGTTCGTTTCCAGTAACAGTTTGAATTTTTAGGTTTCACTCTGTTTTCTGCTATATAGATAGATGTGTTTGAAACTCTAAATCAAACACGGTTTGTGCTAGCTCCGTGAAACTTGACAAAATGAAGTAGTTCTAAGTTCTATCTCTATGGTTTGTTTCCTCTTGAAGTACCAAATGCAGAGACTGGCGAAGAACACTTTCGTTTGAAAGGGGTTGCCAAGCTTCCAAAAAACTACTCGTTTGCTGAAATCTCAGCAACCATTTTTTCACCAAATCTTGATGATACTTGGTGGTAATGATCAGTTCACTAAGCCCACTTGGCTGCCCAACTTTCAGTCTTCTAGGTTCAAGCGTTCGTTTCCAGTAACACTTTGAATTTTTAGGTTTCAATCTGTTTTCTGCTATATAGATAGCTGTGTTTGGATTTCTAAATCAAACACGGTTTCTGCTAGCTCCTTGAAACTTGAGCAAATGAAGTAGTTCTAAGTTCTATCTCTATGGTTTGTTTCCTCTTGAAGTACCCCATGCAGAGACTGGCGAAGAACACTTTCGTTTTAAAGGGGTTGCCAAGCTTCCAAAAAACTACTATTTTGCTGAAATCTCAGCAAACATTTTTTCACCAAATCTTGATGATACTTGGTGGTAATGATCAGTTCACTAATCCCACTTGGCTGCCCAACTTTCACTCTTCTAGGTTCAAGCGTTCGTTTCCAGTAACAGTTTGAATTTTTAGGTTTCACTCTGTTTTCTGCTATATAGATAGATGTGTTTGAAACTCTAAATCAAACACGGTTTGTGCTAGCTCCGTGAAACTTGACAAAATGAAGTAGTTCTAAGTTCTATCTCTATGGTTTGTTTCCTCTTGAAGTACCAAATGCAGAGACTGGCGAAGAACACTTTCGTTTGAAAGGGGTTGCCAAGCTTCCAAAAAACTACTGGTTTGCTGAAATCTCAGCAACCATTTTTTCACCAAATCTTGATGATACTTGGTGGTAATGATCAGTTCACTAATCCCACTTGGCTGCCCAAATTTTATTCTTCTAGGTTGAAGCTTTCGTTTCCAGTGACTGTTTGAATTTTTAGGTTTCACTCTGTTTTCTCCAACATAGATAGCTGTGTTTGGAATTCTAAATCAAACACGGTTTGTGCTAGCTCCTTGAAACTTGACCAAATGAAGAAGTTCTAAGTTCTATTTCTATGGTTTGTTTCCTCTTGAAGTACCCCATGCAGAGACTGGCGAAAAACACTTTCGTTTGAAAGGGGTTGCCAAGCTTCCAAAAAACTACTCGTTTCCTGAAATCTCAGCAAACATTTTTTCACCAAATCTTGATGATACTTGGTGGTAATGATCAGTTCACTAATCCCACTTGGCTGCCCAACTTTCTCTCTTCTAGGTTCAAGCGTTCGTTTCCAGTAACAGTTTGAATTTTTAGGTTTCACTCTGTTTTCTGCTATATAGATAGATGTGTTTGAAACTCTAAATCAAACACGGTTTGTGCTAGCTCCGTGAAACTTGACAAAATGAAGTAGTTCTAAGTTCTATCTCTATGGTTTGTTTCCTCTTGAAGTACCAAATGCAGATTGGCGAAGAACACTTTCGTTTGAAAGGGGTTGCCAAGCTTCCAAAAAACTACTCGTTTGCTGAAATGTCAGCAACCATTTTTTCACCAAATCTTGATGATACTTGGTGGTAATGATCAGTTCACTAAGCCCACTTGGATGCCCAATTTTCACTCTTCTAGGTTCAAGCGTTCGTTTCCAGTAACACTTTGAATTTTTAGGTTTCACTCTGTTTTCTGCTATATAGATAGATGTGTTTGAAACTCTAAATCAAACACGGTTTGTGCTAGCTCCTTGAAACTTGACAAAATGAAGTAGTTCTAAGTTCTATCTCTATGGTTTGTTTCCTCTTGAAGTACCCCATGCAGAAACTGGCGAAAAACACTTTCGTTAGAAAGGGGTTGCCATGCTTCCAAAAAACTACTAGTTTGCTGAAATCTCAGCAAACATTTTTTCACCAAATCTTGATGATACTTGGTGGTAATGATCAGTTCACTAATCCCACTTGGCTGCCCAACTTTCACTCTTCTAGGTTCAAGCGTTCGTTTCCAGTAACAGTTTGAATTTTTAGGTTTCACTCTGTTTTCTGCTATATAGATAGATGTGTTTGAAACTCTAAATCAAACACGGTTTGTGCTAGCTCCGTGAAACTTGACAAAATGAAGTAGTACTAAGTTCTATCTCTATGGTTTGTTTAATCTTGAAGTACCCCATGCAGAGACTGGCGAAAAACACTTTCGTTTGAAAGGGGTTGCCAAGCTTCCAAAAAACTACTAGTTTGCTGAAATCTCAGCAAACATTTTTTCACCAAAACTTGATGATACTTGGTGGTAATGATCAATTCACTAAGCCCACTTGGCTGCCCAATTTTTACTCTTCTAGGTTCAAGCGTTAGTTTCCA
The DNA here is from genome assembly GCF_048772815.1 of Callospermophilus lateralis. Classification (NCBI taxonomy): domain Eukaryota; kingdom Metazoa; phylum Chordata; class Mammalia; order Rodentia; family Sciuridae; genus Callospermophilus; species Callospermophilus lateralis. The sequence goes on from NW_027510261.1 coordinate 24,058, forward strand.
CTAACACTTAGAAATTTTAGGTTTCACTCTGTTTTCTGCTATATAGATAGATGTCTTTGAAACTCTAAATCAAACACGGTTTGTGCTAGCTCCTTGAAACTTGACAAAATGAAGTAGTTGTTAGTTCTATCTCTATGGTTTTTTTCCTCTTGAAGTACCCCATGCAGAGACTGGCGAAAAACACTTTCGTTTGAAAGGGGTTGCCAAGCTTCCAAAAAACTACTAGTTTGCTGAAATCTCAGCAAACATTTTTTCACCAAATCTTGATGATACTTGGTGGTAATAATCAGTTCACTAAGCCCACTTGGCTGCCCAAATTTTATTCTTCTAGGTTGAAGCTTTCGTTTCCAGTGACTGTTTGAATTTTTAGGTTTCACTCTGTTTTCTCCAACATAGATAGCTGTGTTTGGAATTCTAAATAAAACACGGTTTGTGCTAGCTCCTTGAAACTTGACCAAATGAAGTAGTTCTAAGTTCTATCTCTATGGTTTGTTTCCTCTTGAAGTACCCCATGCAGAGACTGGCGAAAAACACTTTCGTTTGAAAGGGGTTGCCAAGCTTAAAAAAACTACTAGTTTGCTGAAATCTCAGCAAATATTTTTTCACCAAATCTTGATGATACTTGGTGGTAATGATCAGTTCACTAATCCCACTTGGCTGCCCAACTTTCACTCTTCTAGGTTCAAGCGTTCGTTTCCAGTAACAGTTTGAATTTTTAGGTTTCACTCTGTTTTCTGCTATATAGATAGATGTGTTTGAAACTCTAAATCAAACACGGTTTGTGCTAGCTCCGTGAAACTTGACAAAATGAAGTAGTTCTAAGTTCTATCTCTATGGTTTGTTTCCTCTTGAAGTACCCCATGCAGAGACTGGCGAAGAACACTTTCGTTTGAAAGGGGTTGCCAAGCTTCCAAAAAACTACTAGTTTGCTGAAATCTCAGCAAACATTTTTTCACCAAAACTTGATGATACTTGGTGGTAATGATCAATTCACTAAGCCCACTTGGCTGCCCAATTTTTACTCTTCTAGGTTCAAGCGTTCGTTTCCACTAACACTTAGAAATTTTAGGTTTCACTCTCTTTTCTGCTATATAGATAGATGTCTTTGAAACTCTAAATCAAACACGGTTTGTGCTAGCTCCTTGAAACTTGACAAAATGAAGTAGTTGTTAGTTCTATCTCTATGGTTTTTTTCCTCTTGAAGTACCCCATGCAGAGACTGGCGAAAAACACTTTCGTTTGAAAGGGGTTGCCAAGCTTCCAAAAAACTACTAGTTTGCTGAAATCTCAGCAAACATTTTTTCACCAAATCTTGATGATACTTGGTGGTAATGATCAGTTCACTAATCCCACTTGGCTGCCCAAATTTTATTCTTCTAGGTTGAAGCTTTCGTTTCCAGTGACATTTTGAATTTTTAGGTTTCACTCTGTTTTCTCCAACATAGATAGCTGTGTTTGGAATTCTAAATCAAACACGGTTTGTGCTAGCTCCTTGAAACTTGACCAAATGAAGTAGTTCTAAGTTCTATCTCTATGGTTTGTTTCCTCTTGAAGTACCCCATGCAGAGACTGGCGAAAAACACTTTCGTTTGAAAGGGGTTGCCTAGCTTCCAAAAAACTACTAGTTTGCTGAAATCTCAGCAAACATTTTTTCACCAAATCTTGATGATACTTGGTGGTAATGATCAGTTCACTAATCCCACTTGGCTGCCCAACTTTCACTCTTCCAGGTTCAAGCGTTCGTTTCCAGTAACAGTTTGAATTTTTAGGTTTCACTCTGTTTTCTGCTATATAGATAGATGTGTTTGAAACTCTAAATCAAACACGGTTTGTGCTAGCTCCGTGAAACTTGACAAAATGAAGTAGTTCTAAGTTCTATCTCTATGGTTTGTTTCCTCTTGAAGTACCCCATGCAGAGACTGGCGAAGAACACTTTCGTTTGAAAGGGGTTGCCAAGCTTCCAAAAAACTACTAGTTTGCTGAAATCTCAGCAAACATTTTTTCACCAAAACTTGATGATACTTGGTGGTAATGATCAATTCACTAAGCCCACTTGGCTGCCCAATTTTTACTCTTCTAGGTTCAAGCGTTCGTTTCCACTAACACTTAGAAATTTTAGGTTTCACTCTCTTTTCTGCTATATAGATAGATGTCTTTGAAACTCTAAATCAAACACGGTTTGTGCTAGCTCCTTGAAACTTGACAAAATGATGTAGTTGTTAGTTCTATCTCTATGGTTTTTTTCCTCTTGAAGTACCCCATGCAGAGACTGGCGAAAAACACTTTCGTTTGAAAGGGGTTGCCAAGCTTCCAAAAAACTACTAGTTTGCTGAAATCTCAGCAAACATTTTTTCACCAAGTCTTGATGATACTTGGTGGTAATGATCAGTTCACTAATCCCACTTGGCTGCCCAAATTTTATTCTTCTAGGTTGAAGCTTTCGTTTCCAGTGACATTTTGAATTTTTAGGTTTCACTCTGTTTTCTCCAACATAGATAGCTGTGTTTGGAATTCTAAATCAAACACGGTTTGTGCTAGCTCCTTGAAACTTGACCAAATGAAGTAGTTCTAAGTTCTATCTCTATGGTTTGTTTCCTCTTGAAGTACCCCATGCAGAGACTGGCGAAAAACACTTTCGTTTGAAAGGGGTTGCCAAGCTTCCAAAAAACTACTCGTTTGCTGAAATCTCAGCAAACATTTTTTCACCAAATCTTGATGATACTTGGTGGTAATGATCAGTTCACTAATCCCACTTGGCTGCCCAACTTTCTCTGTTCTAGGTTCAAGCGTTCGTTTCCAGTAACAGTTTGAATTTTTAGGTTTCACTCTGTTTTCTGCTATATAGATAGATGTGTTTGAAACTCTAAATCAAACACGGTTTGTGCTAGCTCCTTGAAACTTGACCAAATGAAGTAGTTCTAAGTTCTATCTCTATGGTTTGTTTCCTCTTGAAGTACCCCATGCAGAAACTGGCGAAAAACACTTTCGTTTGAAAGGCGTTGCCATGCTTCCAAAAAACTACTAGTTTGCTGAAATCTCAGCAAACATTTTTTCACCAAATCTTGATGATACTTGGTGGTAATGATCAGTTCACTAATCCCACTTGGCTGCCCAACTTTCACTCTTCTAGGTTCAAGCGTTCGTTTCCAGTAACAGTTTGAAATTTTAGGTTTCACTCTGTTTTCTGCTATATAGATAGATGTGTTTGAAACTCTAAATCAAACTCGGTTTGTGCTAGCTCCGTGAAACTTGACAAAATGAAGTAGTTCTAAGTTCTATCTCTATGGTTTGTTTCCTCTTGAAGTACCCCATGCAGAGACTGGCGAAGAACACTTTCGTTTGAAAGGGTTTGCCAAGCTTCCAAAAAACTACTCGTTTCCTGAAATCTCAGCAAACATTTTTTCACCAAATCTTGATGATACTTGGTGGTAATGATCAGTTCACTAAGCCCACTTGGCTGCCCAATTTTCACTCTTCTAGGTTCAAGCGTTCGTTTCCAGTAACACTTTGAATTTTTAGGTTTCACTCTGTTTTCTGCTATATAGATAGATGTGTTTGAAACTCTAAATCAAACACGGTTTGTGCTAGCTCCTTGAAACTTGACCAAATGAAGTAGTTCTAAGTTCTATCTCTATGGTTTGTTTCCTCTTGAAGTGCCCCATGCAGAGACTGGTGAAAAACACTTTCGTTTGAAAGGGGTTGCCAAGCTTCCAAAAAACTACTCGTTTGCTGAAATCTCAGCAAACATTTTTTTTCACCAAATCTTGATGATACTTGGTGGTAATGATCAGTTCACTAAGCCCACTTGGCTGCCGAATTTTCACTCTTCTAGGTTCAAGCGTTCGTTTCCAGTAACACTTTGAATTTTTAGGTTTCACTCTGTTTTCTGCTATATAGATAGCTGTGTTTGGAATTCTAAATGAAACACGGTTTGTGCTAGCTCCTTGAAACTTGACCAAATGAAGTAGTTCTAAGTTCTATCTCTATGGTTTGTTTCCTCTTGAAGTACCCCATGCAGAGACTGGCGAAAAACACTTTCGTTTGAAAGGGGTTGCCAAGCTTCCAAAAAACTACTAGTTTGCTGAAATCTCAGCAAACATTTTTTCACCAAATCTTGATGATACTTGGTGGTAATGATCAGTTCACTAATCCCACTTGGCTGACCAACTTTCACTCTTCTAGGTTCAAGCGTTCGTTTCCAGTAACAGTTTGAATTTTTAGGTTTCACTCTGTTTTCTGCTATATAGATAGATGTGTTTGAAACTCTAAATCAAACACGGTTTGTGCTAGCTCCTTGAAAGTTGACCAAATGAAGTAGTTCTAAGTTCTATCTCTATGGTTTGTTTCCTCTTGAAGTACCCCATGCAGAGACGGGCGAAGAACACTTTCGTTTGAAAGGGGTTGCCAAGCTTCCAAAAAACTACTCGTTTCCTGAAATCTCAGCAAACATTTTTTTTCACCAAATCTTGATGATACTTGGTGGTAATGATCAGTTCACTAAGCCCACTTGGCTGCCCAATTTTCACTCTTCTAGGTTCAAGCGTTCGTTTCCAGTAACACTTTGAATTTTTAGGTTTCACTCTGTTTTCTGCTATATAGATAGATGTGTTTGAAACTCTAAATCAAACACGGTTTGTGCTAGCTCCTTGAAACTTGACCAAATGAAGTAGTTCTAAGTTCTATCTCTATGGATTGTTTCCTCTTGAAGTACCCCATGCAGAGACTGGCGAAAAACACTTTCGTTTGAAAGGGGTTGCCAAGCTTCCAAAAAACTACTAGTTTGCTGAAATCTCAGCAAACATTTTTTCACCGAATCTTGATGATACTTGGTGGTAATGATCAGTTCACCAAAGCCCACTTGGCTGCCCAAATTTTATTCTTCTAGGTTGAAGCTTTCGTTTCCAGTGACTGTTTGAATTTTTAGGTTTCACTCTGTTTTCTCCAACATAGATAGCTGTGTTTGGAATTCTAAATCAAACACGGTTTGTGCTAGCTCCTTGAAAGTTGACCAAATGAAGTAGTTCTAAGTTCTATCTCTATGGTTTGTTTCCTCTTGAAGTACCCCATGCAGAGACTGGCGAAAAACACTTTCGTTTGAAAGGGGTTGCCAAGCTTCCAAAAAACTACTAGTTTGCTGAAATCTCAGCAAATATTTTTTCACCAAATCTTGATGATACTTGGTGGTAATGATCAGTTCACTAATCCCACTTGATGCCCAACTTTCACTCTTCTAGGTTCAAGCGTTCGTTTCCAGTAACAGTTTGAATTTTTAGGTTTCACTCTGTTTTCTGTTATATAGATAGATGTGTTTGAAACTCTAAATCAAACACGGTTTGTGCTAGCTCCGTGAAACTTGACAAAATGAAGTAGTTCTAAGTTCTATCTCTATGGTTTGTTTCCTCTTGAAGTACCCTATGCAGAGACTGGCGAAGAACACTTTCGTTTGAAAGGGGTTGCCAAGCTTCCAAAAAACTACTAGTTTGCTGAAATCTCAGCAAACATTTTTTCACCAAAACTTGATGATACTTGGTTGTAATGATCAATTCACTAAGCCCACTTGGCTGCCCAATTTTTACTCTTCTAGGTTCAAGCGTTCGTTTCCACTAACACTTAGAAATTTTAGGTTTCACTCTGTTTTCTGCTATATAGATAGATGTCTTTGAAACTCTAAATCAAACACGGTTTGAGCTAGCTCCTTGAAACTTGACATAATGAAGTAGTTGTTAGTTCTATCTCTATGGTTTTTTTCCTCTTGAAGTACCCCATGCAGAGACTGGCGAAAAAAACTTTCGTTTGAAAGGGGTTGCCAAGCTTCCAAAAAACTACTAGTTTGCTGAAATCTCAGCAAACATTTTTTCACCAAATCTTGATGATACTTGGTGGTAATGATCAGTTCACTAATCCCACTTGGCTGCCCAAATTTTATTCTTCTAGGTTGAAGCTTTCGTTTCCAGTGACTGTTTGAATTTTTAGGTTTCACTCTGTTTTCTCCAACATAGATAGCTGTGTTTGGAATTCTAAATGAAACACGGTTTGTGCTAGCTGCTTGAAACTTGACCAAATGAAGTAGTTCTAAGTTCTATCTCTATGGTTTGTTTCCTCTTGAAGTACCCCATGCAGAGACTGGCGAAAAACACTTTCGTTTGAAAGGGGTTGCCAAGCTTCCAAAAAACTACTCGTTTGCTGAAATCTCAGCAAACATTTTTTCACCAAATCTTGATGATACTTGGTGGTAATGATCAGTTCACTAATCCCACTTGGCTGCCCAACTTTCACTCTTCTAGGTTCAAGCGTTCGTTTCCAGTAACAGTTTGAATTTTTAGGTTTCACTCTGTTTTCTGCTATATAGATAGATGTGTTTGAAACTCTAAATCAAACACGGTTTGTGCTAGCTCCGTGAAACTTGACAAAATGAAGTAGTTCTAAGTTCTATCTCTATGGTTTGTTTCCTCTTGAAGTACGCCATGCAGAGACTGGCGAAGAACACTTTCGTTTGAAAGGGGTTGCCAAGCTTCCAAAAAACTACTAGTTTGCTGAAATCTCAGCAAACATTTTTTCACCAAAACTTGATGATACTTGGTTGTAATGATCAATTCACTAAGCCCACTTGGCTGCCCAATTTTTACTCTTCTAGGTTCAAGCGTTCGTTTCCACTAACACTTAGAAATTTTAGGTTTCACTCTGTTTTCTTCTATATAGATAGATGTCTTTGAAACTCTAAATCAAACACGGTTTGAGCTAGCTCCTTGAAACTTGACATAATGAAGTAGTTGTTAGTTCTATCTCTATGGTTTTTTTCCTCTTGAAGTACCCCATGCAGAGACTGGCGAAAAAAACTTTCGTTTGAAAGGGGTTGCCAAGCTTCCAAAAAACTACTAGTTTGCTGAAATCTCAGCAAACATTTTTTCACCAAATCTTGATGATACTTGGTGGTAATGATCAGTTCACTAATCCCACTTGGCTGCCCAAATTTTATTCTTCTAGGTTGAAGCTTTCGTTTCCAGTGACTGTTTGAATTTTTAGGTTTCACTCTGTTTTCTCCAACATAGATAGCTGTGTTTGGAATTCTAAATCAAACACGGTTTGTGCTAGCTCCTTGAAACTTGACCAAATGAAGTAGTTCTAAGTTCTATGTCTATGGTTTGTTTCCTCTTGAAGTACCCCATGCAGAGACTGGCGAAAAACACTTTCGTTTGAAAGGGGTTGCCAAGCTTCCAAAAAACTACTAGTTTGCTGAAATCTCAGCAAACATTTTTTCACCAAATCTTGATGATACTTGGTGGTAATGATCAGTTCACTAATCCCACTTGGCTGCCCAACTTTCACTCTTCTAGGTTCAAGCTGTCGTTTCCAGTAACAGTTTGAATTTTTAGGTTTCACTCTGTTTTCTGCTATATAGATAGATGTGTTTGAAACTCTAAATCAAACACGGTTTGTGCTAGCTCCGTGAAACTTGACAATATGAAGTAGTTCTAAGTTCTATCTCTATGGTTTGTTTCCTCTTGAAGTACCCCATGCAGAGACGGGCGAAGAACACTTTCGTTTGAAAGGGGTTGCCAAGCTTCCAAAAAACTACTCGTTTCCTGAAATCTCAGCAAACATTTTTTTTCACCAAATCTTGATGATACTTGGTGGTAATGATCAGTTCACTAAGCCCACTTGGCTGCCCAAGTTTCACTTTTCTAGGTTCAAGCGTTCGTTTCCAGTAACACTTTGAATTTTTAGGTTTCACTCTGTTTTCTGCTATATAGATAGATGTGTTTGAAACTCTAAATCAAACACGGTTTGTGCTAGCTCCTTGAAACTTGACCAAATGAAGTAGTTCTAAGTTCTATCTCTATGGTTTGTTTCCTCTTGAAGTACCCCATGCAGAGACGGGCGAAGAACCCTTTCGTTTGAAAGGGGTTGCCATGCTTCCAAAAAACTACTCGTTTGCTGAAATCTCAGCAAACATTTTTTCACCAAATCTTGATGATACTTGGTGGTAATGATCAGTTCACCAAAGCCCACTTGGCTGCCCAAATTTTATTCTTCTAGGTTGAAGCTTTCGTTTCCAGTGACTGTTTGAATTTTTAGGTTTCACTCTGTTTTCTCCAACATAGATAGCTGTGTTTGGAATTCTAAATCAAACACGGTTTGTGCTAGCTCCTTGAAAGTTGACCAAATGAAGTAGTTCTAAGTTCTATCTCTATGGTTTGTTTCCTCTTGAAGTACCCCATGCAGAGACTGGCGAAAAACACTTTCGTTTTAAAGGGGTTGCCAAGCTTCCAAAAAACTACTAGTTTGCTGAAATCTCAGCAAACATTTTTTCACCAAATCTTGATGATACTTGGTGGTAATGATCAGTTCACTAATCCCACTTGATGCCCAACTTTCACTCTTCTAGGTTCAAGCGTTCGTTTCCAGTAACAGTTTGAATTTTTAGGTTTCACTCTGTTTTCTGCTATATAGATAGATGTGTTTGAAACTCTAAATCAAACACGGTTTGTGCTAGCTCCGTGAAACTTGACAAAATGAAGTAGTTCTAAGTTCTATCTCTATGGTTTGTTTCCTCTTGAAGTACCCCATGCAGAGACTGGCGAAGAACACTTTCGTTTGAAAGGGGTTGCCAAGCTTCCAAAAAACTACTAGTTTGCTGAAATCTCAGCAAACATTTTTTCACCAAAACTTGATGATACTTGGTTGTAATGATCAATTCACTAAGCCCACTTGGCTGCCCAATTTTTACTCTTCTAGGTTCAAGCGTTCGTTTCCACTAACACTTAGAAATTTTAGGTTTCACTCTGTTTTCTGCTATATAGATAGATGTCTTTGAAACTCTAAATCAAACACGGTTTGAGCTAGCTCCTTGAAACTTGACATAATGAAGTAGTTGTTAGTTCTATCTCTATGGTTTTTTTCCTCTTGAAGTACCCCATGCAGAGACTGGCGAAAAAAACTTTCGTTTGAAAGGGGTTGCCAAGCTTCCAAAAAACTACTAGTTTGCTGAAATCTCAGCAAACATTTTTTCACCAAATCTTGATGATACTTGGTGGTAATGATCAGTTCACTAATCCCACTTGGCTGCCCAAATTTTATTCTTCTAGGTTGAAGCTTTCGTTTCCAGTGACTGTTTGAATTTTTAGGTTTCACTCTGTTTTCTCCAACATAGATAGCTGTGTTTGGAATTCTAAATGAAACACGGTTTGTGCTAGCTCCTTGAAACTTGACCAAATGAAGTAGTTCTAAGTTCTATCTCTATGGTTTGTTTCCTCTTGAAGTACCCCATGCAGAGACTGGCGAAAAACACTTTCGTTTGAAAGGGGTTGCCAAGCTTCCAAAAAACTACTCGTTTGCTGAAATCTCAGCAAACATTTTTTCACCAAATCTTGATGATACTTGGTGGTAATGATCAGTTCACTAATCCCACTTGGCTGCCCAACTTTCACTCTTCTAGGTTCAAGCGTTCGTTTCCAGTAACAGTTTGAATTTTTAGGTTTCACTCTGTTTTCTGCTATATAGATAGATGTGTTTGAAACTCTAAATCAAACACGGTTTGTGCTAGCTCCGTGAAACTTGACAAAATGAAGTAGTTCTAAGTTCTATCTCTATGGTTTGTTTCCTCTTGAAGTACCCCATGCAGAGACTGGCGAAGAACACTTTCGTTTGAAAGGGGTTGCCAAGCTTCCAAAAAACTACTAGTTTGCTGAAATCTCAGCAAACATTTTTTCACCAAAACTTGATGATACTTGGTTGTAATGATCAATTCACTAAGCCCACTTGGCTGCCCAATTTTTACTCTTCTAGGTTCAAGCGTTCGTTTCCACTAACACTTAGAAATTTTAGGTTTCACTCTGTTTTCTTCTATATAGATAGATGTCTTTGAAACTCTAAATCAAACACGGTTTGAGCTAGCTCCTTGAAACTTGACATAATGAAGTAGTTGTTAGTTCTATCTCTATGGTTTTTTTCCTCTTGAAGTACCCCATGCAGAGACTGGCGAAAAAAACTTTCGTTTGAAAGGGGTTGCCAAGCTTCCAAAAAACTACTAGTTTGCTGAAATCTCAGCAAACATTTTTTCACCAAATCTTGATGATACTTGGTGGTAATGATCAGTTCACCAAAGCCCACTTGGCTGCCCAAATTTTATTCTTCTAGGTTGAAGCTTTCGTTTCCAGTGACTGTTTGAATTTTTAGGTTTCACTCTGTTTTCTCCAACATAGATAGCTGTGTTTGGAATTCTAAATCAAACACGGTTTGTGCTAGCTCCTTGAAAGTTGACCAAATGAAGTAGTTCTAAGTTCTATCTCTATGGTTTGTTTCCTCTTGAAGTACCCCATGCAAAGACTGGCGAAAAACACTTTCGTTTTAAAGGGGTTGCCAAGCTTCCAAAAAACTACTAGTTTGCTGAAATCTCAGCAAACATTTTTTCACCAAATCTTGATGATACTTGGTGGTAATGATCAGTTCACTAATCCCACTTGATGCCCAACTTTCACTCTTCTAGGTTCAAGCGTTCGTTTCCAGTAACAGTTTGAATTTTTAGGTTTCACTCTGTTTTCTGCTATATAGATAGATGTGTTTGAAACTCTAAATCAAACACGGTTTGTGCTAGCTCCGTGAAACTTGACAAAATGAAGTAGTTCTAAGTTCTATCTCTATGGTTTGTTTCCTCTTGAAGTACCCCATGCAGAGACTGGCGAAGAACACTTTCGTTTGAAAGGGGTTGCCAAGCTTCCAAAAAACTACTAGTTTGCTGAAATCTCAGCAAACATTTTTTCACCAAAACTTGATGATACTTGGTTGTAATGATCAATTCACTAAGCCCACTTGGCTGCCCAATTTTTACTCTTCTAGGTTCAAGCGTTCGTTTCCACTAACACTTAGAAATTTTAGGTTTCACTCTGTTTTCTGCTATATAGATAGATGTCTTTGAAACTCTAAATCAAACACGGTTTGAGCTAGCTCCTTGAAACTTGACATAATGAAGTAGTTGTTAGTTCTATCTCTATGGTTTTTTTCCTCTTGAAGTACCCCATGCAGAGACTGGCGAAAAAAACTTTCGTTTGAAAGGGGTTGCCAAGCTTCCAAAAAACTACTAGTTTGCTGAAATCTCAGCAAACATTTTTTCACCAAATCTTGATGATACTTGGTGGTAAT
>NW_027510262.1:0-35193 GCF_048772815.1 Callospermophilus lateralis
CATCTATCTATATAGGAGAAAACACAGTGAAACCTAAAAATTCAAACTCTTACTGGAATCCAACGCTTCAACCTAGAAGAGTGAAAATTGGGCAGCCAAGTGGACTTAGAGACTGATCACTACCACAATGTCTCATCAAGATTGGGTGAAAAAAGGTTTGCCGAGATTTCAGAAACCAGTACTTTTGGACGCTTGGCACACCTTTCCAATGAAAATGTCTTCAGGCAGGCTCTGCTTAGGGCTGCTTCAAGAGGAAACAAACCTTAGAGACAGAAATTAGAACTACGTTATTTTGTCAATTTTTCAAAGAGCTAGCACAAACCGTGTTTCATTTAGAGTTCCAAACACATCTATCTATATAGGAGAAAACACAGTGAAACCTAAAAATTCAAACTCTTACTGGAAACGAACGCTTCAACTTAGAAGAGTGAAAATTGGGCAGCCAAGTGGGCTTAGTGAACTGGTCACTACCACAGAGAATCATCAATATTGGGTGAAAAAATGATTGCCGAGATTTCAGAAAACCAGTACTTTTGGACGCTTGGCACACCTTTCCAATGAAAATGTCTTTAGGCAGGCTCTGCTTAGGGCTGCTTCAAGAGGAAACAAACCTTAGAGACTGAACCTAAATCTACTTTATTTTGTCAATTTTCAAAGAGCTAGCACAAGCCGTGTTTCATTTAGAGTTCCAAACACATCTATCTATATAGGAGAAAACACAGTGAAACCTAAAAATTCAAACTCTTACTGGAAACACACGATTCAACCTAGAAGAGTGAAAATTTGGCAGCCAAGTGGGCTTAGTGAACTGATCACTACCACAGAGAATCATCAATATTGGGTGAAAAAATGTTTGCCGAGATTTCAGAAAACCAGTACTTTTGGACGCTTGGCACACGTCCAATGAAAGTGTTTTTAGGCAGTCTCCAGTTAGGGCTGCTTCAAGAGGAAACAAACCATAGAGACAGAACCTAAAACTACTTTATTTTGTCAATTTTCAAAGAGCGAGCACAAACCGTGTTTCATTTAGATTTCCCAACACATCTATCTATATAGGAAAAAACAGAGTGAAACCTAAAAATTCAAACTCTTACTGGAATCCAACGCTTCAAACTAGAAGAGTGAAAATTGGGCAGCCAAGTGGACTTAGTGAACTGATCACTACCACAATGTCTCATCAAGATTGGGTGAAAAAAGGTTTGCCGAGGTTTCAGAAAACCAGTACTTTTGGACGCTTGGCACACCTTTCCAATGAAAATGTCTTTAGGCAGGCTGTGCTTAGGGCTGTTTAAGAGGAAACAAACCTTAGAGACAGAAATTAGAACTACGTTATTTTGTCAATTTTCAAAGAGCTAGCACAAACCGTGTTTCATTTAGAGTTCCCAACACATCTATCTATATAGGAGAAAACACAGTGAAACCTAAAAATTCAAACTCTTACTGGAAACGAACGCTTCAACTTAGAAGAGTGAATATTGGGAAGCCAAGTGGGCTTAGTGAACTGGTCACTACCACAGAGAATCATCCAGATTGGGTGAAAAAATGTTTGCCGAGATTTCAGAAAACCAGTACTTTTGGACGCTTGGCACACGTTTCCAATGAAAGTGTATTTCAGCAGTCTCTAGTTAGGGCTGCTTCAAGAGGAAACAAACCATAGAGACAGAACCTAAATCTACTTTATTTTGTCAATTTTCAAAGAGCTAGCACAAGCCGTGTTTCATTTAGAGTTCCAAACACATCTATCTATATAGGAGAAAACACAGTGAAACCTAAAAATTCAAACTCTTACTGGAAACACACGATTCAACCTAGAAGAGTGAAAATTTGGCAGCCAAGTGGGCTTAGTGAACTGATCACTACCACAGAGAATCATCAATATTGGGTGAAAAAATGTTTGCCGAGATTTCAGAAAACCAGTACTTTTGGACGCTTGGCACACGTCCAATGAAAGTGTATTTAGGCAGTCTCCAGTTAGGGCTGCTTCAAGAGGAAACAAACCATAGAGACAGAACCTAAAACTACTTTATTTTGTCAATTTTCAAAGAGCGAGCACAAACCGTGTTTCATTTAGATTTCCCAACACATCTATCTATATAGGAAAAAACAGAGTGAAACCTAAAAATTCAAACTCTTACTGGAATCCAACGCTTCAAACTAGAAGAGTGAAAATTGGGCAGCCAAGTGGACTTAGTGAACTGATCACTACCACAATGTCTCATCAAGATTGGGTGAAAAAAGGTTTGCCGAGATTTCAGAAAACCAGTACTTTTGGACGCTTGGCACACCTTTCCAATGAAAATGTCTTTAGGCAGGCTGTGCTTAGGGCTGCTTCAAGAGGAAACAAACCTTAGAGACAGAAATTAGAACTACGTTATTTTGTCAATTTTCAAAGAGCTAGCACAAACCGTGTTTCATTTAGAGTTCCAAACACATCTATCTATATAGGAGAAAACACAGTGAAACCTAAAAATTCAAACTCTTACTGGAAACGAACGCTTCAACTTAGAAGAGTGAATATTGGGAAGCCAAGTGGGCTTAGTGAACTGGTCACTACCACAGAGAATCATCAATACTGGGTGAAAAAATGATTGCCGAGATTTCAGAAAACCAGTACTTTTGGACGCTTGGCACACCTTTCCAATGAAAGTGTATTTAGGCAGTCTCCAGTTAGGGCTGCTTCAAGAGGAAACAAACCATAGAGACAAAACCTAAAACTACTTTCTTTTGTCAATTTTCAAAGAGCTAGCACAAACCGTGTTTCATTTAGAGTTCCCAACACATTATCTATATAGGAGAAAACAGAGTGAAACCTAAAAATTCAAACTCTTATTGGAAACGAACGCTTCAACCTAGAAGAGCGAAAATTGGGCAGCCAAGTGGACTTAGTGAACTGATCACTACCACAATGTCTCATCAAGATTGGGTGAAAAAAGGTTTGCCGAGATTTCAGAAAACCAGTACTTTTGGAAGCTTGGCACACCTTTCCAATGAAAATGTCTTTAGGCAGGCTCTGCTTAGGGCTGCTTCAAGAGGAAACAACCTTAGAGACAGAACTTAGAACTACTTTATTTTGTCAATTTTCAAAGAGCTAGCACAAACCGTGTTTCATTTAGAGTTCCCAACACATCTATCTATATAGGAGAAACAGAGTGAAACCTAAAAATTCAAACTCTTACTGGAAACGAACGCTTCATACTAGAAGAGTGAAAATTTGGCAGCCAAGTGGGCTTAGTGAACTGATCACTACCACAGAGAATCATCAATATTGGGTGAAAAAATTTTTGCCGAGATTTCAGAAAACCAGTACTTTTGGACGCTTGGCACACCTTTCCAATGAAAGTGTATTTAGACAGTCTCCAGTTAGGGCTGCTTCAAGAGGAAACAAACCATAGAGACAGAACCTAAAACTACTTTATTTTGTCAATTTTCAAAAAGCTAGCAAAAACCGTGTTTCATTTAGAGTTCCCAACACATCTATCTATATAGGAGAAAACAGAGTGAAACCTAAAAATTCAAACTCTTACTGGAAACGAACGCTTCAACCTAGAAGAGTGAAAATTGTGCAGCCAAGTGGACTTAGTGAACTGATCATTACCACAGAGAATCATCAAGATTGGGTGAAAAAATGTTTGCCGAGATTTCAGAAAACCAGTACTTTTGGACGCTGCCCACACCTTTCCAATGAAAATGTCTTTAGGCAGTCTCTGCATAGGGCTGCTTCAAGAGGAAACAACCTTAGAGACAGAACTTAGAACTACTTTATTTTGTCAATTTTCAAAGAGCTAGCACAAACCGTGTTTCATTTAGAGTTCCCAACACATCTATCTATATAGGAGAAACAGAGTGAAACCTAAAAATTCAAACTCTTACTGGAAACGAATGCTTCAACCTAGAAGAGTGAAAATTGGAAGCCAAGTTGACTTAGTGTACTGATCACTACCACAGAGAATCATCCAGATTGGGTGAAAAAATGTTTGCCGAGATTTCAGAAAACCAGTACTTTTGGACGCTTGGCACACGTTTCCAATGAAAGTGTATTTCGGCAGTCTCTAGTTAGGGCTGCTTCAAGAGGAAACAAACCATAGAGACAGAACCTAAATCTACTTTATTTTGTCAATTTTCAAAGAGCTAGCACAAACCGTGTTTCATTTAGAGTTCCCAACACATCTATCTATATAGGAAAAAACAGAGTGAAACCTAAAAATTCAAACTCTTATTGGAAACGAACGCTTCAACCTAGAAGAGTGAAAATTGGGCAGCCAAGAGGACTTAGTGAACTGATCATTACCACAGAGAATCATCAAGATTGAGTGAAAAAATGTTTGCCGAGATTTCAGAAAACCAGTACTTTTGGACGCTTGTCACACGTTTCCAATGAAAGTGTATTTAGGCAGTCTCCAGTTAGGGCTGCTTCAAGAGGAAACAAACCATAGAGACAGAACCTAAAACTACTTTATTTTGTCAATTTTCAAAGAGCTAGCACAAACCGTATTTCATTTAGAGTTCCCAACACATCTATCTATATAGGAAAAAACAGAGTGAAACCTAAAAATTCAAACACTTATTGGAAACGAACGCTTCAACCTAGAAGAGTGAAAATTTGGCAGCCAAGTGGACTTAGTGAACTGATCACTACCACAATGTCTCATCAAGATTGGGTAAAAAAAGGTTTGCCGAGATTTCAGAAAACCAGTACTTTTGGACGCTTGGCACACATTTCCAATGAAAGTGTATTTAGGCGGTCTCTAGTTAGGGCTGCTTCAAGAAAAAACAAACCATGGAGACAGAACCTAAAACCACTCTATTTTGTCAATTTTCAAAGAGCTAGCACAAACCGTGTTTCATTTAGAGTTCCCAACACATCTGTCTATATAGGAGAAAACAGAGTGAAACCTAAAAATTCAAACTCTTCCTGGAATCCAACGCTTCAAACTAGAAGAGTGAAAATTGGGCAGCCAAGTGGACTTAGTGAACTGATCACTACCACAATGTCTCATCAAGATTGGGTGAAAAAAGGTTTGCCGAGATTTCAGAAAACCAGTACTATTGGACGCTTGGCACACCTTTCCAATGAAAATGTCTTTAGGCAGGCTCTGCTTAGGGCTGCTTCAAGAGGAAACAAACCTTAGAGACAGAAATTAGAACTACTTTATTTTGTCAATTTTCAAAGAGCTAGCACAAACCGTGTTTCATTTAGAGTTCCAAACACATCTATCTATATAGGAGAAAACACAGTGAAACCTAAAAATTCAAACTCTTACTGGAAACGAACGCTTCAACTTAGAAGAGTGAAAATTGCGCAGCCAAGTGGGCTTAGTGAACTGGTCACTACCACAGAGAATCATCAATATTGGGTGAAAAAATGATTGCCGAGATTTCAGAAAACCAGTACTTTTGGACGCTTGGCACACCTTTCCAATGAAAATGTCTTTAGGCAGGCTCTGCTTAGGGCTGCTTCAAGAGGAAACAAACCTTAGAGACAGAACCTAAATCTACTTTATTTTGTCAATTTTCAAAGAGCTAGCACAACCCGTGTTTCAATTAGAGTTCCAAACACATCTATCTATATAGGAGAAAACACAGTGAAACCTAAAAATTCAAACTCTTACTGGAAACACACGCTTCAACCTAGAAGAGTGAAAATTTGGCAGCCTAGTGGGCTTAGTGAACTGATCACTACCACAGAGAATCATCAATATTGGGTGAAAAAATTTTTGCCGAGATTTCAGAAAACCAGTACTTTTGGACGCTTGGCACACCTTTCCAATGAAAGTGTATTTAGGCAGTCTCCAGTTAGGGCTGCTTCAAGAGGAAACAAACTGTAGAGACAGAACCTAAAACTACTTTATTTTGTCAATTTTCAAAGAGCTAGCACAAACCGTGTTTCATTTAGAGTTCCCAACACATCTATCTATATAGGAGAAAACAGAGTGAAAACTAAAAATTCAAACTCTTATTGGAAACGAACGCTTCAACCTAGAAGATTGAATATTGGGCAGCCAAGTGGGCTTAGTGAACTGATCATTACCACAGAGAATCATCAAGATTGGGTGAAAAAATGTTTGCCGAGATTTCAGAAAACCAGTGCTTTTGGACGCTTGGCACACCTTTCCAATGAAAGTGTACTTAGGCAGTCTCTAGTTAGGGCTGCTTCATGAAAAAACAAACCATGGAGACAGAACCTAAAACCACTCTATTTTGTCAATTTTCAAAGAGCTAGCACAAACCGTGTTTCATTTAGAGTTCCCAACACATCTATCTATATAGGAGAAAACAGAGTGAAACCTAAAAATTCAAACTCTTACTGGAAACGAACGTTTCAACCTAGAAGAGTGAAAATTGGGAAGCCAAGTTGACTTAGTGTACTGATCACTACCACAGAGAATCATCCAGATTGGGTGAAAAAATGTTTGCCGAGATTTCAGAAAACCAGTACTTTTGGACGCTTGGCACACGTTTCAATGAAAGTGTATTTCGGCAGTCTCTAGTTAGGGCTGCTTCAAGAGGAAACAAACCATAGAGACAGAACTTAAATCTACTTTATTTTGTCAATTTTCAAAGAGCTAGCACAAACCGTGTTTCATTTAGAGTTCCCAACACATCTATCTATGTAGGAGAAAACAGAGTGAAACCTAAAAATTCAATCTCTTACTGGAAACGAACGCTTCAACCTAGAAGAGTGAAAATTGGGCAGCCAAGTGGACTTACTGAACTGATCATTACCACAGAGAATCATCAAGATTGGGTGAAAATAAGTTTGTCGAGATTTCAGAAAACCAGTACTTTTGGACGCTTGGCACACGTTTCCTATCAAAGTGTATTTCGGCAGTCTCTAGTTAGGGCTGCTTCAAGAGAAAACAAACCATAGAGACAGAACCTAAATCTACTTTATTTTGTCAATTTTCAAAGAGCTAGCACAAACCGTGTTTCATTTAGAGTTCCCAACACATCTATCTATATAGGAGAAAACAGAGTGAAATCTAAAAATTCAAACTCTTATTGGAAACGAACGCTTCAACCTAGAAGAGTGAAAATTGGGCAGCCAAGTGTACTTAGTGAACTGATCACTACCACAATGTCTCATCAAGATTGGGTGAAAAAAGGTTTGCCGAGATTTCAGAAAACCAGTACTTTTGGACGCTTGGCACACATTTCCAATGAAAGTGTATTTAGGCAGTCTCCAGTTAGGGCTGCTTCAAGAGGAAACAAACCATAGAGACAGAACCTAAAACTACTTTATTTTGTCAATTTTCAAAGAGCTAGCACAAACCGTGTTTCATTTAGAGTTCCCAACACATCTATCTATATAGGAGAAAACAGAGTGAAACCTAAAAATTCAAACTCTTACTGGAAACGAACACTTCAACCTAGAAGAGTGAAAATTGGGCAGCCAAGTGTACTTAGTGAACTGATCATTACCACAGAGAATCATCCAGATTGGGTGAAAAAATGTTTGCCGAGATTTCAGAAAACCAGTACTTTAGGACGCTGGCCACACCTTTCCAATGAAAATGTCTTTAGGCAGTCTCTGCTTAGGGCTGCTTCAAGAGGAAACAACCTTAGAGACAGAACTTAGAACTACTTTATTTTGTCAATTTTCAAAGAGCTAGCACAAACCGTGTTTCATTTAGAGTTCCCAACACATCTATCTATATAGGAGAAAACAGAGTGAAACCTAAAAATTCAAACTCTTACTGGAAACGAACGCTTCAACTTAGAAGAGTGAAAGTTGGGCAGCCAAGTGGGCTTAGTGAACTGGTCACTACCACAGAGAATCATCAATATTGGGTGAAAAAATGATTGCCGAGATTTCAGAAAACCAGTACTTTTGGACGCTTGGCACACCATTCCAATGAAAATGTCTTTAGGCAGGCTCTGCTTAGGGCTGCTTCAAGAGGAAACAAACCTTAGAGACAGAACCTAAATCTACTTTATTTTGTCAATTTTCAAAGAGCTAGCACAAGCCGTGTTTCATTTAGAGTTCCAAACACATCTATCTATATAGGAGAAAACACAGTGAAACCTAAAAATTCAAACTCTTACTGGAAACACACGCTTCAACCTAGAAGAGTGAAAATTTGGCAGCCAAGTGGGCTTAGTGAACTTATCACTACCACAGAGAATCATCAATATTGGGTGAAAAAATGTTTGCCAAGATTTCAGAAAACCACTACTTTTGGACGCTTGGCACACCTTTCCAATGAAAGTGTATTTAGGCAGTCTCCAGTTAGGGCTGCTTCAAGAGGAAACAAACCATAGAGACAGAACCTAAAACTACTTCATTTTGTCAATTTTCATATAGCTAGCACAAACCGTGTTTCATTTAGAGTTCCCAAGACATCTATCTATATAGGAGAAAACAGAGTGAAACCTAAAAATTCAAACTCTTACTGGAAACGAACGCTTCAACCTAGAAGAGTGAAAATTGGGCAGCCAAGTGGACTTAGTGAACTGATCATTACCACAGAGAATCATCAAGATTGGGTGAAAAAATGTTTGCCGAGATTTCAGAAAACCAGTACTTTTGGACGCTGGCCACACCTTTCCAATGAAAATGTCTTTAGGCAGTCTCTGCTTAGGGCTGCTTCAAGAGGAAAGAACCTTAGAGACAGAACTTAGAACTACTTTATTTTGTCAATTTTCAAAGAGCTAGCACAAACTGTGTTTCATTTAGAGTTCCCAACACATCTATCTATATAGGAGAAAACAGAGTGAAACCTAAAAATTCAAACTCTTACTGGAAACGAACGCTTCTACCTAGAAGAGTGAAAATTGGGAAGCCAAGTTGACTTAGTGTACTGATCACTACCACAGAGAATCATCCAGTTTGGGTGAAAAAATATTTGCCGAGATTTCAGAAAACCAGTACTTTTGGACGCTTGGCACACGTTTCCAATGAAAGTTTATTTAGGCAGTCTCCAGTTAGGGCTGCTTGAAGAGGAAACAAACCATAGAGACAGAACCTAAAACTACTTTATTTTTCAATTTTCAAAGAGCTAGCACAAACCGTGTTTCATTTAGAGTTCCAAACACATCTATCTATATAGGAGAAAACACAGTGAAACCTAAAAATTCACACTCTTACTGGAAACGAACGCTTCAACTTAGAAGAGTGAAAATTGGGCAGCCAAGTGGTCTTAGTGAACTGGTCACTACCACAGAGAATCATCAATATTGGGTGAAAAAATGATTGCCGAGATTTCAGAAAACCAGTACTTTTGGACGCTTGGCACACCTTTTTAATGAAAATGTCTTTAGGCAGGCTCTGCTTAGGGCTGCTTCAAGAGGAAACAAACCTTAGAGACAGAACTTAGAACTACTTTATTTTGTCAATTTTCAAAGAGCTAGCACAAACCGTGTTTCATTTAGAGTTCCCAACACATCTATCTATATAGGAGAAAACAGAGTGAAACCTAAAAATTCAAACTCTTACTGGAAATGAACGCTTCAACCTAGAAGAGTGAAAATTGGGAAGCCAAGTTGACCTCGTGAACTGATCACTACCACAGAGAATCATCCAGATTGGGTGAAAAAATGTTTGCCGAGATTTCAGAAAACCAGTACTTTTGGACGCTTGGCACACCTTTCCAATGAAAGTGTATTTAGGCAGTCTCCAGTTAGGGCTGCTTCAAGAGGAAACAAACCTTAGAGACAGAAATTAGAACTACTTTATTTTGTCAATTTTCAAAGAGCTAGCACAAACCGTGTTTCATTTAGAGTTCCCAACACATCTATCTATATAGGAGAAAACAGAGTGAAACCTAAAAATTCAAACTCTTATTGGAAACGAACGCTTCAACCTAGAAGAGTGAAAATTGGGAAGCCAAGTTGACTTCGTGAACTGATCACTACCACAGAGAATCATCAATATTGAGTGAAAAAATGTTTGCCGAGATTTCAGAAAACCAGTACTTTTGGACGCTTGGCACACCTTTCCAATGAAAATGTCTTTAGGCAGGCTCTGCTTAGGGCTGCTTCAAGAGGAAACAAACCTTAGCGACAGAACCTAAATCTACTTTATTTTGTCAATTTTCAAAGAGCTAGCACAAGCCGTGTTTCATTTAGAATTCCAAACACATCTATCTATATAGGAGAAAACACAGTGAAACCTAAAAATTCAAACTCTTACTGGAAACACACGCTTCAACCCAGAAGAGTGAAAATTGGGCAGCCAAGTAGGCTTAGTGAACTGATCACTACCACAGAGAATTATCCAGATTGGGTGAAAAAATGTTTGCCGAGATTTCAGAAAACCAGTACTTTTGGACGCTTGGCACACGTTTCCAATGAAAGTGTATTTAGGCAGTCTTCAGTTAGGGCTGCTTCAAGAGGAAACAAACCATAGAGACAGAACATAAAACTACTTTATTTTGTCAATTTTCAAAGAGCTAGCACAAACCGTGTTTCATTTAGAGTTCCCAACACATCTATCTATATAGGAGAAAACACAGTGAAACCTAAAAATTCAAACTCTTACTGGAAACGAACGCTTCAACCTAGAAGAGTGACAATTGGGCAGCCAAGTGGACTTAGTGAACTGATCATCACCACAGAGAATCATCAAGATTGGGTGAAAAAATGTTTGCCGAGATTTCAGAAAACCAGTACTTTTGGACGCTGGCCACACCTTTCCAATGAAAATGTCTTTAGGCAGTCTCTACTTAGGGCTGCTTCAAGAGGAAACAACCTTAGAGACAGAACTTAGAACTACTTTATTTTGTCAATTTTCAAAGAGCTAGCACAAACCGTGTTTCATTTAGAGTTCCCAACACATCTATCTATATAGGAGAAAACAGAGTGAAACCTAAAAATTCAAACTCTTACTGGAAACGAACGCTTCAACCTAGAAGTGTGAAAATTGGGAAGCCAAGTTGACTTAGTGTACTGATCACTACCACAGAGAATCATCCAGTTTTTGTGAAAAAATATTTGCCGAGATTTCAGAAAACCAGTACTTTTGGACGCTTGGCACACGTTTCCAATGAAAGTTTATTTAGGCAGTCTCCAGTTAGGGCTGCTTGAAGAGGAAACAAACCTTAGAGACAGAAATTAGAACTACTTCATTTTGTCAATTTTCAAAGAGCTAGCACAAACCGTGTTTCATTTAGAGTTCCCAACACATCTATCTATATAGGAGAAAACAGAGTGAAACCTAAAAATTCAAACTCTTACTGGAAACGAACGCTTCAACTTAGAAGAGTGAAAATTAAGCAGCCAAGTGGGCTGAGTGAACTGGTCACTACCACAGAGAATCATCAATATTGGGTGAAAAAATGATTGCTGAGATTTCAGAAAACCAGTACTTTTGGACGCTTGGCACACCTTTCCAATGAAAATGTCTTTAGGCAGGCTCTGCTTAGGGCTGCTTCAAGAGGAAACAAACCTTAGAGACAGAACCTAAATCTACTTTATTTTGTCAATTTTCAAAGAGGTAGCACAAGCCGTGTTTCATTTAGAGTTCCAAACACATCTATCTATATAGGAGAAAACACAGTGAAACCTAAAAATTCAAACTCTTACTGGAAACACACGCTTCAACCTAGAAGAGTGAAAATTTGGCAGCCAAGTGGGCTTAGTGAACTGATCACTACCACAGAGAATCATCAATATTGGGTGAAAAAATGTTTGCCGAGATTTCAGAAAACCACTACTTTTGGACGCTTGGCACACCTTTCCAATGAAAGTGTCTTTAGGCCGTCTCTGCTTAGGCTTGCCTCAATAGGAAACAACCTTAGAGACAGAACTTAGAACTACTTTATTTTGTCAATTTTTAAAGAGCTCTCACAAGCCGTGTTTCATTTAGAGTTCCCAACACATCTATCTATATAGGAGAAAACACAGTGAAACCTAAAAATTCAAACTCTTACTGGAAACACACGCTTCAACCTAGAAGAGTGAAAATTTGGCAGCCAAGTGGGCTTAGTGATCTGATCACTACCACAGAGAATCATCAATATTGGGTGAAAAAATGTTTGCCGAGATTTCAGAAAACCACTACTTTTGGACGCTTGGCACACCTTTCCAATAAAAGTGTATTTAGGCAGTCTCCAGTTAGGGCTGCTTCAAGAGGAAACAAACCATAGAGACAGAACCTAAAACTACTTTATTTTGTCAATTTTCAAAGAGCTAGCACAAACCGTGTTTCATTTAGAGTTCCCAACACATCTATCTATATAGGAGAAAACAGAGTGAAACCTAAAAATTCAAACTCTTACTGGAAACGAACGCTTCAACCTAGAAGAGTGAAAATTGGGCAGCCAAGTGGACTTAGTGAACTGATCATTACCACAGAGAATCATCAAGATTGGGTGAAAAAATGTTTGCCGAGATTTCAGAAAACCAGTACTTTTGGACGCTGGCCACAGCTTTCCAATGAAAATGTCTTTAGGCAGTCTCTGCTTAGGGCTGCTTCAAGAGGAAACAACCTTAGAGACAGAACTTAGAACTACTTTATTTTGTCAATTTTCAAAGAGCTAGCACAAACCGTGTTTCATTTAGAGTTCCCAACACATCTATCTATAAAGGAGAAAACAGAGTGAAACCTAAAAATTCAAACTCTTACTGGAAACGAACGCTTCAACCTAGAAGAGTGAAAATTGGGAAGCCAAGTTGACTTAGTGTACTGATCACTACCACAGAGAATCATCCAGTTTGGGTGAAAAAATATTTGCCGAGATTTCAGAAAACCAGTACTTTTGGACGCTTGGCACACGTTTCCAATGAAAGTGTATTTAGGCAGTCTCCAGTTAGGGCTGCTTGAAGAGGAAACAAACCATAGAGACAGAACATAAAAGTACTTTATTTTGTCAATTTTCAAAGAGCTAGCACAAACCGTGTTTCATTTAGAGTTCCAAACACATCTATCTATATAGGAGAAAACACAGGGAAACCTAAAAATTTAAACTCTTAGTGGAAACGAACGCTTCAACTTAGAAGAGTGAAAATTGGGCACCAAGTGGGCTTAGTGAACTGGTCACTACCACAGAGAATCATCAATATTGGGTGAAAAAATGATTGCCGTGATTTCAGAAAACCAGTACTTTTGGACGCTTGGCACACCTTTCCAATGAAAATGTCTTTAGGCAGGCTCTGCTTAGGGCTGCTTCAAGAGGAAACAAACCTTAGAGACAGAACTTAGAACTACTTTATTTTGTCAATTTTCAAAGAGCTAGCACAAACCGTGTTTCATTTAGAGTTCCCAACACATCTATCTATATAGGAGAAAACAGAGTGAAACCTAAAAATTCAAACTCTTACTGGAAATGAACGCTTCAACCTAGAAGAGTGAATATTGGGCAGCCAAGTGGGCTTAGTGAACTGATCATTACCACAGAGAATCATCAAGATTGGGTGAAAAAATGTTTGCCGAGATTTCAGAAAACCAGTGCTTTTGGACGCTTGGCACACCTTTCCAATAAAAGTGTACTTAGGCAGTCTCTAGTTAGGGCTGCTTCAAGAAAAAACAAACCATGGAGACAGAACCTAAAACCACTCTATTTTGTCAATTTTCAAAGAGCTAGCACAAACCGTGTTTCATTTAGAGTTCCCAACACATCTATCTGTATAGGAGAAAACAGAGTGAAACCTAAAAATTCAAACTCTTACTGGAAACGAACGCTTCAACCTAGAAGAGTGAAAATTGGGCAGCCAAGTGGGCTGAGTGAACTGGTCATTACCACAGAGAATCATCAAGATTGGGTGAAAAAATGTTTGCCGAGATTTCAGAAAACCAGTACTTTTGGACGCTGGCCACACCTTTCCAATGAAAATGTCTTTAGGCCGTCTCTGCTTAGGGCTGCTTCAATAGGAAACAACCTTAGAGACAGAACTTAGAACTACTTTATTTTGTCAATTTTCAAAGAGCTAGCACAAGCCGTGTTTCATTTAGAGTTCCCAACACATCTATCTATATAGGAGAAAACAGAGTGAAACCTAAAAATTCAAACTCTTACTGGAAACGAACGCTTCAACCTAGAAGAGTGAAAATTGGGAAGCCAAGTTGACTTAGTGTACTGATCACTACCACAGAGAATCATCCAGTTTGGGTGAAAAAATATTTGCCGAGATTTCAGAAAACCAGTACTTTTGGAGGCTTGGCACACGTTTCCAATGAAAGTGTATTTAGGCAGTCTCCAGTTAGGGCTGCTTGAAGAGGAAACAAACCATAGAGACAGAACCTAAAAGTACTTTATTTTGTCAATTTTCAAAGAGCTAGCACAAACCGTGTTTCATTTAGAGTTCCAAACACATCTATCTATATAGGAGAAAACACAGGGAAACCTAAAAATTCAAACTCTTAGTGGAAACAAACGCTTCAACTTAGAAGAGTGAAAATTGGGCACCAAGTGGGCTTAGTGAACTGGTCACTACCACAGAGAATCATCAATATTGGGTGAAAAAATGATTGCCGAGATTTCAGAAAACCAGTACTTTTGGACGCTTGGCACACCTTTCCAATGAAAATGTCTTTAGGCAGGCTCTGCTTAGGGCTGCTTCAAGAGGAAACAAACCATAGAGACAGAACTTAGAACTACTTTATTTTGTCAATTTTCAAAGAGCTAGCACAAACCGTGTTTCATTTAGAGTTCCCAACACATCTATCTATATAGGAGAAAACAGAGTGAAACCTAAAAATTCAAACTCTTACTGGAAATGAACGCTTCAACCTAGAAGAGTGAATATTGGGCAGCCAAGTGGGCTTAGTGAACTGATCATTACCACAGAGAATCATCAAGATTGGGTGAAAAAATGTTTGCCGAGATTTCAGAAAACCAGTGCTTTTGGACGCTTGGCACACCTTTCCAATGAAAATGTCTTTAGGCAGGCTCTGCTTAGGGCTGCTTCAAGAGGAAACAAACCTTAGAGACAGAACCTAAATCTACTTTATTTTGTCAATTTTCAAAGAGGTAGCACAAGCCGTGTTTCATTTAGAGTTCCCAACACATCTATCTATATAGGAGAAAACACAGTGAAACCTAAAAATTCAAACTCTTACTGGAAACGAACGCTTCAACCTAGAAGAGTGAAAATTTGGCAGCCAAGTGGGCTTAGTGAACTGATCACTACCACAGAGAATCATCAATATTGGGTGAAAAAATGTTTGCCGAGATTTCAGAAAACCAGTACTTTTGGACGCTTGGCACACCTTTCCAATGAAAGTGCATTTAGGCAGTCTCCAGTTAGGGCTGCTTCAAGAGGAAACAAACCATAGAGACAGAACCTAAAACTACTTTATTTTGTCAATTTTCAAAGAGCTAGCACAAACCGTGTTTCATTTAGAGTTCCCAACACATCTATCTATATAGGAGAAAACAGAGTGAAACCTAAAAATTCAAACTCTTACTGGAAACGAACGCTTCAACCTAGAAGTGTGAAAATTGGGCAGCCAAGTGGACTTAGTGAACTGATCATTACCACAGAGAATCATCAAGATTGGGTGAAAAAATGTTTGCCGAGATTTCAGAAAACCAGTACTTTTGGACGCTGGCCACACCTTTCCAATGAAAATGTCTTTAGGCCGTCTCTGCTTAGGGCTGCTTCAATAGGAAACAACCTTAGAGACAGAACTTAGAACTACTTTATTTTGTCAAATTTCAAAGAGCTAGCACAAGCCGTGTTTCATTTAGAGTTCCCAACACATCTATCTATATAGGAGAAAACAGAGTGAAACCTAAAAATTCAAACTCTTACTGGAAACGAACTCTTCAACCTAGAAGAGTGAAAATTGGGAAGCCAAGTTGACTTAGTGTACTGATCACTACCACAGAGAATCATCCAGTTTGGGTGAAAAAATATTTGCCGAGATTTCAGAAAACCAGTACTTTTGGACGCTTGGCACACGTTTCCAATGAAAGTGTATTTAGGCAGTCTCCAGTTAGGGCTGCTTGAAGAGGAAACAAACCTTAGAGACAGAAATTAGAACTACTTTATTTTGTCAATTTTCAAAGAGCTAGCACAAACCGTGTTTCATTTAGAGTTCCCAAAACATCTATCTATATAGGAGAAAACAGAGTGAAACCTAAAAATTCAAACTCTTACTGGAAACGAACGCTTCAACTTAGAAGAGTGAAAATTGGGCAGCCAAGTGGGCTTAGTGAACTGGTCACTACCACAGAGAATCATCAATATTGGGTGAAAAAATGATTGCCGAGATTTCAGAAAACCAGTACTTTTGGACGCTTGGCACACCTTTCCAATGAAAATGTCTTTAGGCAGGCTCTGCTTAGGGCTGCTTCAAGAGGAAACAAACCTTAGAGACAGAACCTAAATCTACTTTATTTTGTCAATTTTCAAAGAGCTAGCACAAGCCGTGTTTCATTTAGAGTTCCAAACACATCTATCTATATAGGAGAAAACAGAGTGAAACCTAAAAATTCAAACTCTTACTGGAAACACACGCTTCAACCTAGAAGAGTGAAAATTTGGCAGCCAAGTGGGCTTAGTGATCTGATCACTACCACAGAGAATCATCAATATTGGGTGAAAAAATGTTTGCCGAGATTTCAGAAAACCACTACTTTTGGACGCTTGGCACACCTTTCCAATGAAAGTGTATTTAGGCAGTCTCCAGTTAGGGCTGCTTCAAGAGGAAACAAACCATAGAGACAGAACCTAAAACTACTTTATTTTGTCAATTTTCAAAGAGCTAGCACAAACCGTGTTTCATTTAGAGTTCCCAACACATCTATCTATATAGGAGAAAACAGAGTGAAACCTAAAAATTCAAACTCTTACTGGAAACGAACGCTTCAACCTAGAAGAGTGAAAATTGGGCAGCCAAGTGGACTTAGTGAACTGATCATTACCACAGAGAATCATCAAGATTGGGTGAAAAAATGTTTGCCGAGATTTCAGAAAACCAGTACTTTTGGACGCTGGCCACAGCTTTCCAATGAAAATGTCTTTAGGCAGTCTCTGCTTAGGGCTGCTTCAAGAGGAAACAACCTTAGAGACAGAACTTAGAACTACTTTATTTTGTCAATTTTTAAAGAGCTAGCACAAACCGTGTTTCATTTAGTGTTCCCAACACATCTATCTATAAAGGAGAAAACAGAGTGAAACCTAAAAATTCAAACTCTTACTGGAAACGAACGCTTCAACCTAGAAGAGTGAAAATTGGGAAGCCAAGTTGACTTAGTGTACTGATCACTACCACAGAGAATCATCCAGTTTGGGTGAAAAAATATTTGCCGAGACTTCAGAAAACCAGTACTTTTGGACGCTTGGCACACGTTTCCAATGAAAGTGTATTTAGGCAGTGTGCAGTTAGGGCTGCTTGAAGAGGAAACAAACCATAGAGACAGAACCTAAAACTACTTTATTTTGTCAATTTTCAAAGAGCTAGCACAAACCGTGTTTCATTTAGAGTTCCAAACACATCTATCTATATAGGAGAAAACACAGGGAAACCTAAAAATTCAAACTCTTAGTGGAAACGAACGCTTCAACTTAGAAGAGTGAAAATTGGGCACCAAGTGGGCTTAGTGAACTGGTCACTACCACAGAGAATCATCAATATTGGGTGAAAAAATGATTGCCGAGATTTCAGAAAACCAGTACTTTTGGACGCTTGGCACACCTTTCCAATGAAAATGTCTTTAGGCAGGCTCTGCTTAGGGCTGCTTCAAGAGGAAACAAACCATAGAGACAGAACTTAGAACTACTTTACTTTGTCAATTTTCAAAGAGCTAGCACAAACCGTGTTTCATTTAGAGTTCCCAACACATCTATCTATATAGGAGAAAACAGAGTGAAACCTAAAAATTCAAACTATTAGTGGAAATGAACGCTTCAACCTAGAAGAGTGAAAATTGGGCAGCCAAGTGGGCTTAGTGAACTGATCATTACCACAGAGAATCATCAAGATTGGGTGAAAAAATGTTTGCCGAGATTTCAGAAAACCAGTGCTTTTGGACGCTTGGCACACCTTTCCAATGAAAATGTCTTTAGGCAGGCTCTGCTTAGGGCTGCTTCAAGAGGAAACAAACCTTAGAGACAGAACCTAAATCTACTTTATTTTGTCAATTTTCAAAGAGGTAGCACAAGCCGTGTTTCATTTAGAGTTCCCAACACATCTATCTATATAGGAGAAAACACAGTGAAACCTAAAAATTCAAACTCTTACTGGAAACGAACGCTTCAACCTAGAAGAGTGAAAATTTGGCAGCCAAGTGGGCTTAGTGAACTGATCACTACCACAGAGAATCATCCAGATTGGGTGAAAAAATGTTTGCCGAGATTTCAGAAAACCAGTACTTTTGGACGCTTGGCACACCTTTCCAATGAAAGTGCATTTAGGCAGTCTCCAGTTAGGGCTGCTTCAAGAGGAAACAAACCATAGAGACAGAACCTAAAACTACTTTATTTTGTCAATTTTCAAAGAGCTAGCACAAACCGTGTTTCATTTAGAGTTCCCAACACATCTATCTATATAGGAGAAAACAGAGTGAAACCTAAAAATTCAAACTCTTACTGGAAACGAACGCTTCAACCTAGAAGTGTGAAAATTGGGCAGCCAAGTGGACTTAGTGAACTGATCATTACCACAGAGAATCATCAAGATTGGGTGAAAAAATGTTTGCCGAGATTTCAGAAAACCAGTACTTTTGGACGCTGGCCACACCTTTCCAATGAAAATGTCTTTAGGCCGTCTCTGCTTAGGGCTGCTTCAATAGGAAACAACCTTAGAGACAGAACTTAGAACTACTTTATTTTGTCAAATTTCAAAGAGCTAGCACAAGCCGTGTTTCATTTAGAGTTCCCAACACATCTATCTATATAGGAGAAAACAGAGTGAAACCTAAAAATTCAAACTCTTACTGGAAACGAACGCTTCAACCTAGAAGAGTGAAAATGGGAAGCCAAGTTGACTTAGTGTACTGATCACTACCACAGAGAATCATCCAGTTTGGGTGAAAAAATATTTGCCGAGATTTCAGAAAACCAGTACTTTTGGACGCTTGGCACACGTTTCCAATGAAAGTGTATTTAGGCAGTCTCCAGTTAGGGCTGCTTGAAGAGGAAACAAACCTTAGAGACAGAAATTAGAACTACTTTATTGTGTCAATTTTCAAAGAGCTAGCACAAACCGTGTTTCATTTAGAGTTCCCAAAACATCTATCTATATAGGAGAAAACAGAGTGAAACCTAAAAATTCAAACTCTTACTGGAAACGAACGCTTCAACTTAGAAGAGTGAAAATTGGGCAGCCAAGTGGGCTTAGTGAACTGGTCACTACCACAGAGAATCATCAATATTGGGTGAAAAAATGATTGCCGAGATTTCAGAAAACCAGTACTTTTGGACGCTTGGCACAGCTTTCCAATGAAAATGTCTTTAGGCAGGCTCTGCTTAGGGATGCTTCAAGAGGAAACAAACCTTAGAGACAGAACCTAAATCTAGTTTATTTTGTCAATTTTCAAAGAGCTAGCACAAGCCGTGTTTCATTTAGAGTTCCAAACACATCTATCTATATAGGAGAAAACACAGTGAAACCTAAAAATTCAAACTCTTACTGGAAACACACGCTTCAACCTAGAAGAGTGAAAATTTGGCAGCCAAGTGGGCTTAGTGATCTGATCACTACCACAGAGAATCATCAATATTGGGTGAAAAAATGTTTGCCGAGATTTCAGAAAACCACTACTTTTGGACGCTTGGCACACCTTTCCAATGAAAGTGTATTTAGGCAGTCTCCAGTTAGGGCTGCTTCAAGAGGAAACAAACCATAGAGACAGAACCTAAAACTACTTTATTTTGTCAATTTTCAAAGAGCTAGCACAAACCGTGTTTCATTTAGAGTTCCCAACACATCTATCTATATAGGAGAAAACAGAGTGAAACCTAAAAATTCAAACTCTTACTGGAAACGAACGCTTCAACCTAGAAGAGTGAAAATTGGGCAGCCAAGTGGACTTAGTGAACTGATCATTACCACAGAGAATCATCAAGATTGGGTGAAAAAATGTTTGCCGAGATTTCAGAAAACCAGTACTTTTGGACGCTGGCCACAGCTTTCCAATGAAAATGTCTTTAGGCAGTCTCTGCTTAGGGCTGCTTCAAGAGGAAACAACCTTAGAGACAGAACTTAGAACTACTTTATTTTTGTCAATTTTCAAAGAGCTAGCACAAACCGTGTTTCATTTAGAGTTCCCAACACATCTATCTATAAAGGAGAAAACAGAGTGAAACCTAAAAATTCAAACTCTTACTGGAAACGAACGCTTCAACCTAGAAGAGTGAAAATTGGGAAGCCAAGTTGACTTAGTGTACTGATCACTACCACAGAGAATCATCCAGTTTGGGTGAAAAAATATTTGCCGAGATTTCAGAAAACCAGTACTTTTGGACGCTTGGCACACGTTTCCAATGAAAGTGTATTTAGGCAGTCTCCAGTTAGGGCTGCTTGAAGAGGAAACAAACCATAGAGACAGAACCTAAAACTACTTTATTTTGTCAATTTTCAAAGAGCTAGCACAAACCGTGTTTCATTTAGAGTTCCAAACACATCTATCTATATAGGAGAAAACACAGTGAAACCTAAAAATTCAAACTCTTAGTGGAAACGAACGCTTCAACTTAGAAGAGTGAAAATTGGGCAGCCAAGTGGGCTGAGTGAACTGGTCACTACCACAGAGAATCATCAATATTGGGTGAAAAAATGATTGCCGAGATTTCAGAAAACCAGTACTTTTGGACGCTTGGCACACCTTTCCAATGAAAATGTCTTTAGGCAGGCTCTGCTTAGGGCTGCTTCAAGAGGAAACAAACCTTAGAGACAGAACTTAGAACTACTTTATTTTGTCAATTTTCAAACAGCTAGCACAAACCGTGTTTCATTTAGAGTTCCCAACACATCTATCTATATAGGAGAAAACAGAGTGAAACCTAAAAATTCAAACTCTTACTGGAAACGAACGCTTCAAACTAGAAGAGTGAAAATTGGGCAGCCAAGTGGACTTAGTGAACTGATCATTACCACAGAGAATCATCAAGATTGGGTGAAAAAATGTTTGCCGATATTTCAGAAAACCAGTACTTTTGGACGCTGGCCACACCTTTCCAATGAAAATGTCTTTAGGCAGTCTCTGCTTAGGGCTGCTTCAAGAGGAAACAAACCTTAGAGACAGAACTTAGAACTACTTTATTTTGTCAATTTTCAAAGAGCTAGCACAAACCGTGTTTCATTTAGAGTTCCCAACGCATCCATCTATATAGGAGAAAACAGAGTGAAACCTAAAAATTCAAACTCTTACTGGAAACGAACGCTTCAACCTAGAGGAGTGAAAATTGGGAAGCCAAGTTGACTTAGTGTACTGATCACTACCACAGAGAATCATCCAGTTTGGGTGAAAAAATATTTGCCGAGATTTCAGAAAACCAGTACTTTTGGACGCTTGGCACACGTTTCCAATGAAAGTGTATTTAGGCAGTCTCCAGTTAGGGCTGCTTGAAGAGGAAACAAACCTTAGAGACAGAAATTAGAACTACTTTATTTTGTCAATTTTCAAAGAGCTAGCACAAACCGTGTTTCATTTAGAGTTCCCAACACATCTATCTATATAGGAGAAAACACAGTGAAACCTAAAAATTCAAACTCTTAGTGGAAACGAACGCTTCAACTTAGAAGAGTGAAAATTGGGCAGCCAAGTGGGCTGAGTGAACTGGTCACTACCACAGAGAATCATCAATATTGGGTGAAAAAATGATTGCCGAGATTTCAGAAAACCAGAACTTTTGGACGCTTGGCACACCTTTCCAATGAAAATGTCTTTAGGCAGGCTCTGCTTAGGGCTGCTTCAAGAGGAAACAAACCTTAGAGACAGAACTTAGAACTACTTTATTTTGTCAATTTTCAAAGAGCTAGCACAAACCGTGTTTCATTTAGAGTTCCCAACACATCTATCTATATAGGAGAAAACAGAGTGAAACCTAAAAATTCAAACTCTTACTGGAAATGAACGCTTCAACCTAGAAGAGTGAAAATTGGGAAGCCAAGTTGACTTCGTGAACTGATCACTACCACAGAGAATCATCCAGATTGGGTGAAAAAATGTTTGCCGAGATTTCAGAAAACCAGTACTTTAGGACGCTTGGCAACGTTTCCAATGAAAGTGTATTTAGACAATCTCCAGTTAGGGCTGCTTCAAGAGGAAACAAACCATAGAGACAGAACCTAAAACTACTTTATTTTGTCAATTTTCAAAGAGCTAGCACAAACCGTGTTTCATTTAGAGTTCCCAACACATCTATCTATATAGGAGAAAACAGAGTGAAACCTAAAAATTCAAACTCTTACTGGAATCGAACGCTTCAACCTAGAAGAGTGAAAATTGGGCAGCCAAGTGGACTTAGTGAACTGATCACTACCACAATGTCTCATCAAGATTGGGTGAAAAAAGGTCTGCCGAGATTTCAGAAAACCAGTACTTTTGGACGCTTGGCACACCTTTCCAATGAAAATGTCTTTAGGCAGGCTCTGCTTAGGGCTGCTTCAAGAGGAAACAAACCTTAGAGACAGAACTTAGAACTACTTTATTTTGTCAATTTTCAAAGAGCTAGCACAAACCGTGTTTCATTTAGAGTTCCCAACACATCTATCTATATAGGAGAAAACAGAGTGAAACCTAAAACTTCAAACTCTTACTGGAAACGAACGCTTCAACTTAGAAGAGTGAAAATTGGGCAGCCAAGTGGGCTTAGTGAACTGGTCACTACCACAGAGAATCATCAATATTGGGTGAAAAAATGATTGCCGAGATTTCAGAAAACCAGTACTTTTGGACGCTTGGCACACCTTTCCAATGAAAATGTCTTTAGGCAGGCTCTGCTTAGGGCTGCTTCAAGAGGAAACAAACGTTAGAGACAGAACCTAAATCTACTTTATTTTGTCAATTTTCAAAGAGCTAGCACAAGCCGTGTTTCATTTAGAGTTCCAAACACATCTATCTATATAGGAGAAAACACAGTGAAACCTAAAAATTCAAACTCTTACTGGAAACGAACGCTTCAACCTAGAAGAGTGAAAATTGGGCAGCCAAGTGGACTTAGTGAACTGATCATTACCACAGAGAATCATCAAGATTGGGTGAAAAAATGTTTGCCGAGATTTCAGAAAACCAGTACTTTTGGACGCTGGCCACACCTTTCCAATGAAAATGTCTTTAGGCAGTCTCTGCTTAGGGCTGCTTCAAGAGGAAACAACCTTAGAGACAGAACTTAGAACTACTTTATTTTGTCAATTTTCAAAGAGCTAGCACAAACCGTGTTTCATTTAGAGTTCCCAACACATCTATCTATATAGGAGAAAACATAGTGAAACCTAAAAATTCAAACTCTTACTGGAAACGAACGCTTCAACCTAGAAGAGTGAAAATTGGAAAGCCAAGTTGACTTAGTGTACTGATCACTACCACAGAGAATCATCCAGTTTGGGTGAAAAAATATTTGCCGAGATTTCAGAAAACCAGTACTTTTGGACGCTTGGCACACGTTTCCAATGAAAGTGTATTTAGGCAGTCTCCAGTTAGGGCTGCTTGAAGAGGAAACAAACCATAGAGACAGAACCTAAAACTACTTTATTTTGTCAATTTTCAAAGAGCTAGCACAAACCGTGTTTCATTTAGAGTTCCAAACACATCTATCTATATAGGAGAAAACACAGTGAAACCTAAAAATTCAAACTCTTAGTGGAAACGAACGCTTCAACTTAGAAGAGTGAAAATTGGGCAGCCAAGTGGGCTGAGTGAACTGGTCACTACCACAGAGAATCATCAATATTGGGTGAAAAAATGATTGCCGAGATTTCAGAAAACCAGTACTTTTGGACGCTTGGCACACCTTTCCAATGAAAATGTCTTTAGGCAGGCTCTGCTTAGGGCTGCTTCAAGAGGAAACAAACCTTAGAGACAGAACTTAGAACTACTTTATTTTGTCAATTTTCAAACAGCTAGCACAAACCGTGTTTCATTTAGAGTTCCCAACACATCTATCTATATAGGAGAAAACAGAGTGAAACCTAAAAATTCAAACTCTTACTGGAAACGAACGCTTCAAACTAGAAGAGTGAAAATTGGGCAGCCAAGTGGACTTAGTGAACTGATCATTACCACAGAGAATCATCAAGATTGGGTGAAAAAATGTTTGCCGATATTTCAGAAAACCAGTGCTTTTGGACGCTGGCCACACCTTTCCAATGAAAATGTCTTTAGGCAGTCTCTGCTTAGGGCTGCTTCAAGAGGAAACAAACCTTAGAGACAGAACTTAGAACTACTTTATTTTGTCAATTTTCAAAGAGCTAGCACAAACCGTGTTTCATTTAGAGTTCCCAACGCATCCATCTATATAGGAGAAAACAGAGTGAAACCTAAAAATTCAAACTCTTACTGGAAACGAACGCTTCAACCTAGAGGAGTGAAAATTGGGAAGCCAAGTTGACTTAGTGTACTGATCACTACCACAGAGAATCATCCAGTTTGGGTGAAAAAATACTTGCCGAGATTTCAGAAAACCAGTACTTTTGGACGCTTGGCACACGTTTCCAATGAAAGTGTATTTAGGCAGTCTCCAGTTAGGGCTGCTTGAAGAGGAAACAAACCTTAGAGACAGAAATTAGAACTACTTTATTTTGTCAATTTTCAAAGAGCTAGCACAAACCGTGTTTCATTTAGAGTTCCCAACACATCTATCTATATAGGAGAAAACACAGTGAAACCTAAAAATTCAAACTCTTAGTGGAAACGAACGCTTCAACTTAGAAGAGTGAAAATTGGGCAGCCAAGTGGGCTGAGTGAACTGGTCACTACCACAGAGAATCATCAATATTGGGTGAAAAAATGATTGCCGAGATTTCAGAAAACCAGAACTTTTGGACGCTTGGCACACCTTTCCAATGAAAATGTCTTTAGGCAGGCTCTGCTTAGGGCTGCTTCAAGAGGAAACAAACCTTAGAGACAGAACTTAGAACTACTTTATTTTGTCAATTTTCAAAGAGCTAGCACAAACCGTGTTTCATTTAGAGTTCCCAACACATCTATCTATATAGGAGAAAACAGAGTGAAACCTAAAAATTCAAACTCTTACTGGAAATGAACGCTTCAACCTAGAAGAGTGAAAATTGGGAAGCCAAGTTGACTTCGTGAACTGATCACTACCACAGAGAATCATCCAGATTGGGTGAAAAAATGTTTGCCGAGATTTCAGAAAACCAGTACTTTAGGACGCTTGGCAACGTTTCCAATGAAAGTGTATTTAGACAATCTCCAGTTAGGGCTGCTTCAAGAGGAAACAAACCATAGAGACAGAACCTAAAACTACTTTATTTTGTCAATTTTCAAAGAGCTAGCACAAACCGTGTTTCATTTAGAGTTCCCAACACATCTATCTATATAGGAGAAAACAGAGTGAAACCTAAAAATTCAAACTCTTACTGGAATCGAACGCTTCAACCTAGAAGAGTGAAAATTGGGCAGCCAAGTGGACTTAGTGAACTGATCACTACCACAATGTCTCATCAAGATTGGGTGAAAAAAGGTCTGCCGAGATTTCAGAAAACCAGTACTTTTGGACGCTTGGCACACCTTTCCAATGAAAATGTCTTTAGGCAGGCTCTGCTTAGGGCTGCTTCAAGAGGAAACAAACCTTAGAGACAGAACTTAGAACTACTTTATTTTGTCAATTTTCAAAGAGCTAGCACAAACCGTGTTTCATTTAGAGTTCCCAACACATCTATCTATATAGGAGAAAACAGAGTGAAACCTAAAACTTCAAACTCTTACTGGAAACGAACGCTTCAACTTAGAAGAGTGAAAATTGGGCAGCCAAGTGGGCTTAGTGAACTGGTCACTACCACAGAGAATCATCAATATTGGGTGAAAAAATGATTGCCGAGATTTCAGAAAACCAGTACTTTTGGACGCTTGGCACACCTTTCCAATGAAAATGTCTTTAGGCAGGCTCTGCTTAGGGCTGCTTCAAGAGGAAACAAACGTTAGAGACAGAACCTAAATCTACTTTATTTTGTCAATTTTCAAAGAGCTAGCACAAGCCGTGTTTCATTTAGAGTTCCAAACACATCTATCTATATAGGAGAAAACACAGTGAAACCTAAAAATTCAAACTCTTACTGGAAACGAACGCTTCAACCTAGAAGAGTGAAAATTGGGCAGCCAAGTGGACTTAGTGAACTGATCATTACCACAGAGAATCATCAAGATTGGGTGAAAAAATGTTTGCCGAGATTTCAGAAAACCAGTACTTTTGGACGCTGGCCACACCTTTCCAATGAAAATGTCTTTAGGCAGTCTCTGCTTAGGGCTGCTTCAAGAGGAAACAACCTTAGAGACAGAACTTAGAACTACTTTATTTTGTCAATTTTCAAAGAGCTAGCACAAACCGTGTTTCATTTAGAGTTCCCAACACATCTATCTATATAGGAGAAAACATAGTGAAACCTAAAAATTCAAACTCTTACTGGAAACGAACGCTTCAACCTAGAAGAGTGAAAATTGGAAAGCCAAGTTGACTTAGTGTACTGATCACTACCACAGAGAATCATCCAGTTTGGGTGAAAAAATATTTGCCGAGATTTCAGAAAACCAGTACTTTTGGACGCTTGGCACACCTTTCCAATGAAAGTGTATTTAGGCAGTCTCCAGTTAGGGCTGCTTGAAGAGGAAACAAACCATAGAGACAGAACCTAAAACTACTTTATTTTGTCAATTTTCAAAGAGCTAGCACAAACCCTGTTTCATTTAGAGTTCCCAACACATCTATCTATATAGGAGAAAACAGAATGAAACCTAAAAATTCAAACTCTTATTGGAAACGAATGCTTCAACCTAGAAGAGTGAATATTGGGCAGCCAAGTGGGCTTAGTGAACTGATGATTACCACAGAGAATCATCAAGATTGGGTGAAAAAATGTTTGCCGAGATTTCAGAAAACCAGTGCTTTTGGACGCTTGGCACACCTTTCCAATGAAAGTGTACTTAGGCAGTCTCTAGTTAGGGCTGCTTCAAGAAAAAACAAAACATATAGACAGAACCTAAAACCAGTCTATTTTGTCAATTTTCAAAGAGCTAGCACAAACCGTGTTTCATTTAGAGTTCCCAACACATCTATCTATATAGGAGAAAACAGAGTGAAACCTGAAAATTCAAATTCTTACTGGAATCGAACGCTTCAACCTAGAAGAGTGAAAATTGGGCAGCCAAGTGGACTTAGTGAACTGATCACTACCACAATGTCTCATCAAGATTGGGTGAAAAAATGTTTGCCGAGATTTCAGAAAACCAGTGCTTTTGGACGCTTGGCACACCTTTCCAATGAAAGTGTACTTAGGCAGTCTCTAGTTAGGGCTGCTTCAAGAAAAAACAAAACATATAGACAGAACCTAAAACCAGTCTATTTTGTCAATTTTCAAAGAGCTAGCACAAACCGTGTTTCATTTAGAGTTCCCAACACATCTATCTATATAGGAGAAAACAGAGTGAAACCTGAAAATTCAAATTCTTACTGGAATCGAACGCTTCAACCTAGAAGAGTGAAAATTGGGCAGCCAAGTGGACTTAGTGAACTGATCACTACCACAATGTCTCATCAAGATTGGGTGAAAAAAGGTTTGCCGAGATTTCAGAAAATCAGTACTTTTGGACGCTTGGCACACCTTTCCAATGAAAATGTCTTTAGGCAGGCTCTGCTTAGGGCTGCTTCAAGAGGAAACAAACCTTAGAGACAGAACTTAGAACTACTTTATTTTGTCAATTTTCAAAGAGCTAGCACAAACCGTGTTTCATTTAGAGTTCCCAACACATCTATCTATATAGGAGAGAACAGAGTGAAACCTAAAAATTCAAACTCTTACTGGAAACGAACGCTTCAACCTAGAAGAGTGAAAATTGGGAAGCCAAGTTGACTTAGAGTACTGATCACTACCACAGAGAATCATCCAGTTTGGGTGAAAAAATATTTGCCGAGATTTCAGAAAACCAGTACTTTTGGAAGCTTGGCACACCTTTCCAATGAAAGTGTATTTAGGCAGTCTCCAGTTAGGGCTGCTTGAAGAGGAAACAAACCATAGAGACAGAACATAACACTACTTTATTTTGACAATTTTCAAAGAGCTAGCACAAACCCTGTTTCATTTAGAGTTCCCAACACATCTATCTATATAGGAGAAAACAGAATGAAACCTAAAAATTCAAACTCTTATTGGAAACGAATGCTTCAACCTAGAAGAGTGAATATTGGGCAGCCAAGTGGGCTTAGTGAACTGATCATTACCACAGAGAATCATCAAGATTGGGTGAAAAAATGTTTGCCGAGATTTCAGAAAACCAGTGCTTTTGGACGCTTGGCACACCTTTCCAATGAAAGTGTACTTAGGCAGTCTCTAGTTAGGGGTGCTTCAAGAAAAATCAAACCATGGAGACAGAACCTAAAACCACTCTATTTTGTCAATTTTCAAAGAGCTAGCACAAACCGTGTTTCATTTAGAGTTCCCAACACATCTATTTATATAGGAGAAAACAGAGTGAAACCTGAAAATTCAAACTCTTACTAGAATCGAACGCTTCAACCTAGAAGAGTGAAAATTGGGCAGCCAAGTGGACTTAGTGAACTGATCACTACCACAATGTCTCATCAAGATTGGGTGAAAAAAGGTTTGCCGAGATTTCAGAAAACCAGTACTTTTGGACGCTTGGCACACCTTTCCAATTCAAATGTCTTTAGGCAGGCTCTGCTTAGGGCTGCTTCAAGAGGAAACAAACCTTAGAGACAGAACTTAGAACTACTTTATTTTCTCAATTTTCAAACAGCTATCACAAACCGTGTTTCATTTAGAGTTCCCAACACATCTATCTATATAGGAGAAAACAGAGTGAAACCTAAAAATTCAAACTCTTACTGGAAACGAACGCTTCAAACTAGAAGAGTGAAAATTGGGCAGCCAAGTGGACTTAGTGAACTGATCATTACCACAGAGAATCATCAAGATTGGATGAAAAAATGTTTGCCGATATTTCAGAAAACCAGTACTTTTGGACGCTGGCCACACCTTTCCAATGAAAATGTCTTTAGGCAGTCTCTGCTTAGGGCTGCTTCAAGAGGAAACAAACCTTAGAGACAGAACTTAGAACTACTTTATTTTGTCAATTTTCAAAGAGCTAGCACAAACCGTGTTTCATTTAGAGTTCCCAACGCATCTATCTATATAGGAGAAAACAGAGTGAAACCTAAAAATTCAAACTCTTACTGGAAACGAACGCTTCAACCAAGAAGAGTGAAAATTGGGAAGCCAAGTTGACTTAGTGTACTGATCACTACCACAGAGAATCATCCAGTTTGGGTGAAAAAATATTTGCCGAGATTTCAGAAAACCAGTACTTTTGGACGCTTGGCACACATTTCCAATGAAAGTGTATTTAGGCAGTCTCCAGTTAGGGCTGCTTGAAGAGGAAACAAACCTTAGAGACAGAAATTAGAACTACTTTATTTTGTCAATTTTCAAAGAGCTAGCACAAACCGTGTTTCATTTAGAGTTCCCAACACATCTATCTATATAGGAGAAAACAGAGTGAAACCTAAAAATTCAAACTCTTACTGGAAACGAACGCTTCAACTTAGAAGAGTGAAAATTGGGCAGCCAAGTGGGCTTAGTGAACTGGTCACTACCACAGAGAATCATCAATATTGGGTGAAAAAATGATTGCCGAGATTTCAGAAAACCAGAACTTTTGGACGCTTGGCACACCTTTCCAATGAAAATGTCTTTAGGCAGGCTCTGCTTAGGGCTGCTTCAAGAGGAAACAAACCTTAGAGACAGAACTTAGAACTACTTTATTTTGTCAATTTTCAAAGAGCTAGCACAAACCTTGTTTCATTTAGAGTTCCCAACACATCTATCTATATAGGAGAAAACAGAGAGAAACCTAAAAATTCAAACTCTTACTGGAAATGAACACTTCAACCTAGAAGAGTGAAAATTGGGAAGCCAAGTTGACTTCGTGAACTGATCACTACCACAGAGAATCATCCAGATTGGGTGAAAAAATGTTTGCCGAGATTTCAGAAAACCAGTACTTTAGGACGCTTGGCACACGTTTCTAATGAAAGTGTATGTAGACAGTCTCCAGTTAGGGCTGCTTCAAGAGGAAACAAACCATAGAGACAGAACCTAAAACTACTTTATTTTGTCAATTTTCAAAGAGCTAGCACAAACCGTGTTTCATTTAGAGTTCCCAACATATCTATCTATATAGGAGAAAACAGAGTGAAACCTAAAAATTCAAACTCTTACTGGAATCGAACGCTTCAACCTAGAAGAGTGAAAATTGGGCAGCCAAGTGGACTTAGTGAACTGATCACTACCACAATGTCTCATCAAGATTGGGTGAAAAAAGGTTTGCCGAGATTTCAGAAAACCAGTACTTTTGGACGCTTGGCACACCTTTCCAATGAAAATGTCTTTAGGCAGGCTCTGCTTAGGGCTGCTTCAAGAGGAAACAAACCTTAGAGACAGAACTTAGAACTACTTTATTTTGTCAATTTTCAAAGAGCTAGCACAAACCGTGTTTCATTTAGAGTTCCCAACACATCTATCTATATAGGAGAAAACAGAGTGAAACCTAAAACTTCAAACTCTTACTGGAAACGAACGCTTCAACTTAGAAGAGTGAAAATTGGGCAGCCAAGTGGGCTTAGTGAACTGGTCACTACCACAGAGAATCATCAATATTGGGTGAAAAAATGATTGCCGAGATTTCAGAAAACCAGTACTTTTGGACGCTTGGCACACCTTTCCAATGAAAATGTCTTTAGGCAGGCTCTGCTTAGGGCTGCTTCAAGAGGAAACAAACCTTAGAGACAGAACCTAAATCTACTTTATTTTGTCAATTTTCAAAGAGCTAGCACAAGCCGTGTTTCATTTAGAGTTCCAAACACATCTATCTATATAGGAGAAAACACAGTGAAACCTAAAAATTCAAACTCTTACTGGAAACACACGCTTCAACCTAGAAGAGTGAAAATTTGGCAGCCAAGTGGGCTTAGTGAACTGATCACTACCACAGAGAATCATCAATATTGGGTGAAAAAATGTTTGCCGAGATTTCAGAAAACCAGTACTTTTGGACGCTTGGCACACCTTTAAAATGAAAGTGTATTTAGGCAGTCTCCAGTTAGGGCTGCTTCAAGAGGAAACAAACCATAGAGACAGAACCTAAAACTACTTTATTTTGTCAATTTTCAAAGAGCTAGCACAAACCGTGTTTCATTTAGAGTTCCCAACACATCTATCTATATAGGAGAAAACAGAGTGAAACCTAAAAATTCAAACTCTTACTGGAAACGAACGCTTCAACCTAGAAGAGTGAAAATTGGGCAGCCAAGTGGACTTAGTGAACTGATCATTACCACAGAGAATCATCAAGATTGGGTGAAAAAATGTTTGCCGAGATTTCAGAAAACCAGTACTTTTGGACGCTGGCAACACCTTTCCAATGAAAATGTCTTTAGGCAGTCTCTGCTTAGGGCTGCTTCAAGAGGAAACAACCTTAGAGACAGAACTTAGGAACTACTTTATTTTGTCAATTTTCAAAGAGCTAGCACAAACCGTGTTTCATTTAGAGTTCCCAACACATCTATCTATATAGGAGAAAACATAGAGAAACCTAAAAATTCAAACTCTTACTGGAAACGAACGCTTCAACCTAGAAGAGTGAAAATTGGAAAGCCAAGTTGACTTAGTGTACTGATCACTACCACAGAGAATCATCCAGTTTGGGTGAAAAAATATTTGCCGAGATTTCAGAAAACCAGTACTTTTGGACGCTTGGCACACCTTTCCAATGAAAGTGTATTTAGGCAGTCTCCAGTTAGGGCTGCTTGAAGAGGAAACAAACCATAGAGACAGAACCTAAAACTACTTTATTTTGTCAATTTTCAAAGAGCTAGCACAAACCCTGTTTCATTTAGAGTTCCCAACACATCTATCTATATAGGAGAAAACAGAATGAAACCTAAAAATTCAAACTCTTATTGGAAACGAATGCTTCAACCTAGAAGAGTGAATATTGGGCAGCCAAGTGGGCTTAGTGAAATGATCATTACCACAGAGAATCATCAAGATTGGGTGAAAAAATGTTTGCCGAGATTTCAGAAAACCAGTGCTTTTGGACGCTTGGCACACCTTTCCAATGAAAGTGTACTTAGGCAGTCTCTAGTTAGGGCTGCTTCAAGAAAAAACAAAACATGGAGACCGAACCTAAAACCACTCTATTTTGTCAATTTTCAAAGAGCTAGCACAAACCGTGTTTCATTTAGAGTTCCCAACACATCTATCTATATAGGAGAAAACAGAGTGAAACCTGAAAATTCAAACTCTTACTGGAATCGAACGCTTCAACCTAGAAGAGTGAAAATTGGGCAGCCAAGTGGACTTAGTGAATTGATCACTACCACAATGTCTCATCAAGATTGGGTGAAAAAAGGTTTGCCGAGATTTCAGAAAACCAGTACTTTTGGACGCTTGGCACACCTTTCCAATGAAAATGTCTTTAGGCAGGCTCTGCTTAGGGCTGCTTCAAGAGGAAACAAACCTTAGAGACAGAAATTAGAACTACTTTATTTTGTCAATTTTCAAAGAGCTAGCACAAACCGTGTTTCATTTAGAGTTCCCTACACATCTATCTATATAGGAGAAAACAGAGTGAAACCTAAAAATTCAAACTCTTACTGGAAACGAACGCTTCAAACTAGAAGAGTGAAAATTGGGCAGCCAAGTGGACTTAGTGAACTGATCATTACCACAGAGAATCATCAAGATTGGGTGAAAAAATGTTTGCCGAGATTTCAGAAAACCAGTACTTTTGGACGCTGGCCACACCATCCAATGAAAATGTCTTTAGGCAGTCTCTGCTTAGGGCTGCTTCAAGAGGAAACAACCTTAGAGACAGAACTTAGAACTACTTTTTTTTGTCAATTTTCAAAGAGCTAGCACAAACCGTGTTTCATTTAGAGTTCCCAACACATCTATCTATATAGGAGAAACAGAGTGAAACCTAAAAATTCAAACTCTTACTGGAAACGAACGCTTCAAACTAGAAGAGTGAAAAT
This sequence comes from Callospermophilus lateralis, assembly GCF_048772815.1. Classification (NCBI taxonomy): domain Eukaryota; kingdom Metazoa; phylum Chordata; class Mammalia; order Rodentia; family Sciuridae; genus Callospermophilus; species Callospermophilus lateralis. The sequence goes on from NW_027510262.1 coordinate 33,115, forward strand.
TGGGAAGCCAAGTTGACTTAGTGTACTGATCACTACCACAGAGAATCATCCAGATTGGGTGAAAAAATATTTGCCGAGATTTCAGAAACCAGTACTTTTGGACGCTTGGCACACGTTTCCAATGAAAGTGTATTTAGGCAGTCTGCAGTTTGGGCTGCTTGAAGAGAAAACAAACCATAGAGACAGAACCTAAAACTACTTTATTTTGTCAATTTTCAAAGAGCTAGCACAAACCGTGTTTCATTTAGAGTTCCAAACACATCTATCTATATAGGAGAAAACACAGTGAAACCTAAAAATTGAAACTCTTACTGGAAACGAACGCTTCAACATAGAAGAGTGAAAATTGGGCAGCCAAGTGGGCTTAGTGAACTGGTCACTACCACAGAGAATCATCAATATTGGGTGAAAAAATGATTGCCGAGATTTCAGAAAACCAGTACTTTTGGACGCTTGGCACACCTTTCCAATGAAAATGTCTTTAGGCAGGCTCTGCTTAGGGCTGCTTCAAGAGGAAACAAACCTTAGAGACAGAACTTAGAACTACTTTATTTTGTCAATTTTCAAAGAGCTAGCACAAACCGTGTTTCATTTAGAGTTCCCAACACATCTATCTATATAGGAGAAAACAGAGTGAAACCTAAAATTCAAACTCTTATTGGAAACGAACGCTTCAACCTAGAAGAGTGAATATTGGGCAGCCAAGTGGGCTTAGTGAACTGATGATTACCACAGAGAATCATCAAGATTGGGTGAAAAAATGTTTGCCGAGATTTCAGAAAACCAGTGCTTTTGGACGCTTGGCACACCTTTCCAATGAAAGTGTACTTAGGCAGTCTCTAGTTAGGGCTGCTTCAAGAAAAAACAAAACATGGAGACCGAACCTAAAACCACTCTATTTTGTAAATTTTCAAAGAGCTAGCACAAACCGTGTTTCATTTAGTGTTCGCAACACATCTATCTAAATAGGAGAAAACAGAGTGAAACCTGAAAATTGAAACTCTTACTGGAATCGAATGCTTCAACCTAGAAGAGTGAAAATTGGGCAGCCAAGTGGACTTAGTGAACTGATCACTACCACAATGTCTCATCAAGATTGGGTGAAAAAAGGTTTGCCGAGATTTCAGAAAACCAGTACTTTTGGACGCTTGGCACACCTTTCCAATGAAAATGTCTTTAGGCAGGCTCTGCTTAGGGCTGCTTCAAGAGGAAACAAACCTTAGAGACAGAACTTAGAACTACTTTATTTTGTCAATTTTCAAAGAGCTAGCACAAACCGTGTTTCATTTAGAGTTCCCAACACATCTATCTTTATAGGAGAAAACAGAGTGAAACCTAAAACTTCAAACTCTTACTGGAAACGAACGCTTCAACTTAGAAGAGTGAAAATTGGGCAGCCAAGTGGGCTTAGTGAACTGGTCACTACCACAGAGAATCATCAATATTGGGTGAAAAAATGATTGCCGAGATTTCAGAAAACCAGTACTTTTGGACGCTTGGCACACCTTTCCAATGAAAATGTCTTTAGGCAGGCTCTGCTTAGGGCTGCTTCAAGAGGAAACAAACCTTAGAGACAGAACCTAAATCTACTTTATTTTGTCAATTTTCAAAGCTAGCACAAGCCGTGTTTCATTTAGAGTTCCAAACACATCTATCTATATAGGAGAAAACACAGTGAAACCTAAAAATTCAAACTCTTACTGGAAACACACGCTTCAACCTAGAAGAGTGAAAATTTGGCAGCCAAGTGGGCTTAGTGAACTGATCACTACCACAGAGAATCATCAATATTGGGTGAAAAAATGTTTGCCGAGATTTCAGAAAACCAGTACTTTTGGACGCTTGGCACACCTTTAAAATGAAAGTGTATTTAGGCAGTCTCCAGTTAGGGCTGCTTCAAGAGGAAACAAACCATAGAGACAGAACCTAAAACTACTTTATTTTGTCAATTTTCAAAGAGCTAGCACAAACCGTGTTTCATTTAGAGTTCCCAACACATCTATCTATATAGGAGAAAACAGAGTGAAACCTAAAAATTCAAACTCTTACTGGAAACGAACGCTTCAACCTAGAAGAGTG
>NW_027510263.1:0-35189 GCF_048772815.1 Callospermophilus lateralis
TCAGCAAACATTTTTTCACCCAATCTTGATGATTCTCTGTGGTAATGATCAGTTCACTAAGCCCACTTGGCTGCCCAATATTCACTCTTCTAGGTTGAAGCGTTCGTTTCCAATAAGAGTTTGAATTTTTAGGTTTCACTCTGTTTTCTCCTATATAGATAGATGTGTTGGGAACTCTAAATGAAACACGGTTTGTGCTAGCTCTTTGAAAAATGACAAAATAAAGTCGTTTTAGGTTTTGTCTCTATGGTTTGTTTCCTCTTGAAGCAGCCCTAACTGGAGACTGCCTAAATACACTTTCATTGGAAACGTGTACCAAGCGTCCAAAAGTACTGGTTTTCTGAAATCTCGGCAAACATTTTTTCACCCAATCTGGATGATTCTCTGTGGTAGTGATCAGTTCACTAAGTCAACTTGGCTTCCCAATTTTCACTCTTCTAGGTTGAAGCGTTCGTTTCCAGTAAGAGTTTGAATTTTTAGGTTTCACTCTGTTTTCTCCTATATAGATAGATGTGTTTGGAACTCTAAATGAAACACGGTTTGTGCTAGCTCTTTGAAAATTGACAAAATAAAGTAGTTCTAAGTTCTGTCTCAAAGGTTGTTTCCTCTTGAAGCAGCCCTAAGCAGAGCCTGCCTAAAGACATTTTCATTGGAAAGGTGTGCCAAGCGTCCAAAAGTACTGGTTTTCTGAAATCTCGGCAAACCTTTTTTCACCCAATCTTGATGAGACATTGTGGTAGTGATCAGTTCACTAAGTCCACTTGGCTGCCCAATTTTCACTCTTCTAGGTTGAAGCGTTCGTTTCCAATAAGAGTTTGAATTTTTAGGTTTCACTCTGTTTTCTCCTATATAGATAGATGTGTTGGGAACTCTAAATGAAACACGGTTTGTGCTAGCTCTTTGAAAATTGACAAAATAAAGTAGTTTTAGGTTCTGTCTCTATGGTTTGTTTCCTCTTGAAGCAGCCCTAACTGGAGACTGCCTAAATACACTTTCATTGGAAACGTGTGCCAAGCGTTCAAAAATACTGGTTTTCTGAAATCTCGGCAAACCTTTTTTCACCCAATCTTGATGAGACATTGTGGTAGTGATCAGTTCACTAAGTCCACTTGGCTGCCCAATTTTCACTCTTCTAGGTTGAAGCGTTCGTTTCCAATAAGAGTTTGAATTTTTATTTTTCACTCTGTTTTTTCCTATATAGATAGATGTGTTGGGAACTCTAAATGAAACACGGTTTGTGCTAGCTCTTTGAAAATTGACAAAATAAAGTAGTTCTAAGTTCTGTCTCTAAGGTTTGTTTCCTCTTGAAGCAGCCCTAAGCAGAGCCTGCCTAAAGACATTTTCATTGGAAAGGTGTGCGAAGCGTCCAAAAGTACTGGTTTTCTGAAATCTTGGCAATCATTTTTTCACCCAATATTGATGATTCTCTGTGGTAGTGACCAGTTCACTAAGCCCACTTGGCTGCCCAATTTTCACTCTTCTAAGTTGAAGCGTTCGTTTCCAGTAAGAGTTTGAATTTTTAGGTTTCACTGTGTTTTCTCCTATATAGATAGATGTGTTTGGAACTCTAAATGAAACACGGTTTGTGCTAGCTCTTTGAAAATTGACAAAATAAAGTAGTTTTAGGTTCTGTCTCTATGGTTTGTTTCCTCTTCAAGCAGCCCTAACTGGAGACTGCCTAAATACACTTTCATTGGAAACGTGTGCCAAGCGTCCAAAAGTACTGGTTTTCTGAAATCTCGGCAAACATTTTTTCACCCAATCTGGATGATTCTCTGTGGTAGTGATCAGTTCACTAAGCCCACTTGGCTGCCCAATTTTCACTCTTCTAGGTTGAAGCGTTCGTTTCCAGTAAGAGTTTGAATTTTTAGGTTTCACTCTGTTTTCTCCTATATAGATAGATGTGTTGGGAACTCTAAATGAAACACGGTTTGTGCTAGCTCTTTGAAAATTGACAAAATAAAGTAGTTCTAAGTTCTGTCTCAAAGGTTGTTTCCTCTTGAAGCAGCCCTAAGCAGAGCCTGCCTAAAGACATTTTCATTGGAAAGGTGTGCCAAGCGTCCAAAAGTACTGGTTTTCTGAAATCTCGGCAAACCTTTTTTCACCCAATCTTGATGAGACATTGTGGTAGTGATCAGTTCACTAAGTCCACTTGGCTGCCCAATTTTCACTCTTCTAGGTTGAAGCGTTCGTTTCCAATAAGAGTTTGAATTTTTAGGTTTCACTCTGTTTTCTCCTATATAGATAGATGTGTTGGGAGCTCTAAATGAAACACGGTTTGTGCTAGCTCTTTGAAAATTGACAAAATAGAGTGGTTTTAGGTTCTGTCTCCATGGTTTGTTTTTTCTTGAAGCAGCCCTAACTAGAGACTGCCTAAGTACACTTTCATTGGAAAGGTGTGCCAAGCGTCCAAAAGCACTGGTTTTCTGAAATCTCGGCAAACATTTTTTCACCCAATCTTGATGATTCTCTGTGGTAATGATCAGTTCACTAAGCCCACTTGACTGCCCAATATTCACTCTTCTAGGTTTAAGCGTTCGTTTCCAATAAGAGTTTGAATTTTTAGGTTTCACTCTGTTTTCTCCTATATAGATAGATGTGTTGGGAACTCTAAATGAAACACGGTTTGTGCTAGCTCTTTGAAAATTGACAAAATAAAGTAGTTTTAGGTTCTGTCTCTATGGTTTGTTTCCTCTTGAAGCAGCCCTAACTGGAGACTGCCTAAATACACTTTCATTGGAAACGTGTGCAAATCGTCCAAAAGTACTGGTTTTCTGAAATCTCGGCAAACATTTTTTCACCCAATCTGGATGATTATCTGTGGTAGTGATCAGTTCACTAAGTCAACTTGGCTTAACAATATTCACTCTTCTAGGTTGAAGCGTTCGTTTCCAGTAAGAGTTTGAATTTTTAGGTTTCACTCTGTTTTCTCCTATATAGATAGATGTGTTGGGAACTCTAAATGAAACACGGTTTGTGCTAGCTCTTTGAAAATTGACAAAATAAAGTAGTTTTACGTTCTGTCTCTATGGTGTGTTTCCTCTTCAAGCAGCCCTAACTGGAGACTGCCTAAATACACTTTCATTGGAAACGTGTGCCAAGCGTCCAAAAGTACTGGTTTTCTGAAATCTCGGCAAACATTTTTTCACCCAATCTGGATGATTCTCTGTGGTAGGGATAAGTTCACTAAGCCCACTTGGCTGCCCAATTTTCAGTCTTCTAAGTTGAAGCGTTCGTTTCCAGTAAGAGTTTGAATTTTTAGGTTTCACTCTGTTTTCTCCTATATAGATAGATGTGTTGGGAACTCTAAATGAAACACGGTTTGTGCTAGCTCTTTGAAAATTGACAAAATAAAGTAGTTCTAAGTTCTGTCTCAAAGGCTTTTCCTCTTGAAGCAGCCCTAACTGGAGACTGCCTAAATACACTTTCATTGGAAACGTGTGCCAAGCGTCCAAAAGTACTGGTTTTCTGAAATCTTGGCAATCATTTTTTCACCCAATATTGATGATTCTCTGTGGTAGTGACCAGTTCACTAAGCCCACTTGGCTGCCCAATTTTCACTCTTCTAAGTTGAAGCGTTCGTTTCCAGTAAGAGTTTGAATTTTTAGGTTTCACTGTGTTTTCTCCTATATAGATAGATGTGTTTGGAACTCTAAATAAACCACGGTTTGTGCTAGCTCTTTGAAAATTGACAAAATATAGTAGTTTTAGGTTCTGTCTCTATGGTTTGTTTCCTCTTCAAGCAGCCCTATCTGGAGACTGCTTAAATACACTTTCATTGGAAACGTGTGCCAAGCGTCCAAAAGTACTGGTTTTCTGAAATCTCGGCAAACATTTTTTCACCCAATCTGGATGATTCTCTGTGGTAGTGATCAGTTCACTAAGCCCACTTGGCTGCCCAATTTTCACTCTTCTAGGTTGAAGCGTTCGTTTCCAGTAAGAGTTTGAATTTTTAGGTTTCACTCTGTTTTCTCCTATATAGATAGATGTGTTGGGAACTCTAAATGAAACACGGTTTGTGCTAGCTCTTTGAAAATTGACAAAATAAAGTAGTTCTAAGTTCTGTCCCAAAGGTTGTTTCCTCTTGAAGCAGCCCTAAGCAGAGCCTGCCTAAAGACATTTTCATTGGAAAGGTGTGCCAAGCGTCCAAAAGTACTGGTTTTCTGAAATCTCGGCAAACCTTTTTTCACCCAATCTTGATGAGACATTGTGGTAGTGATCAGTTCACTAAGTCCACTTGGCTGCCCAATTTTCACTCTTCTAAGTTGAAGCGTTCGTTTCCAGTAAGAGTTTGAATTTTTAGGTTTCACTGTGTTTTCTCCTATATAGATAGATGTGTTTGGAACTCTAAATGAAACACTGTTTGTGCTAGCTCTTTGAAAATTGACAAAATAAAGTAGTTTTAGGTTCTGTCTCTATAGTTTGTTTCCTCTTCAAGCAGCCCTAACTGGAGACTGCCTAAATACACTTTCATTGGAAACGTGTGCCAAGCGTCCAAAAGTACTGGTTTTCTGAAATTTCGGCAAACATTTTTTCACCCAATCTGGATGATTCTCTGTGGTAGTGATCAGTTCACTAAGCCCACTTGGCTGCCCAATTTTCACTCTTCTATGTTGAAGCGTTCGTTTCCAGTAAGAGTTTGAATTTTTAGGTTTCACTGTGTTTTCTCCTATATAGATAGATGTGTTTGGAACTCTAAATGAAACACGGTTTGTGCTAGCTCTTTGAAAATTGACAAAATAAAGTAGTTCTAAGTTCTGTCTCAAATGTTGTTTCCCCTTGAAGCAGCCCTAAGCAGAGCCTGCCTAAAGACATTTTCATTGGAAAGGTGTGCCAAGCGTCCAAAAGTAGTGGTTTTCTGAAATCTCGGCAAACCTTTTTTCACCCAATCTTGATGAGACATTGTGGTAGTGATCAGTTCACTAAGTCCACTTGGCTGCCCAATTTTCACTCTTCTAGGTTGAAGCGTTCGTTTCCAATAAGAGTTTGAATTTTTAGGTTTCACTCTGTTTTCTCCTATATAGATAGATGTGTTGGGAACTCTAAATGAAACACGTTTTGTGCTAGCTCTTTGAAAATTGACAAAATAGAGTGGTTTTAGGTTCTGTCTCCATGGTTTGTTTTTTCTTGAAGCAGCCCTAACTAGAGACTGCCTAAGTACACTTTCATTGGAAAGGTGTGCCAAGCGTCCAAAAGCACTGGTTTTCTGAAATCTCGGCAAACATTTTTTCACCCAATCTTGATGATTCTCTGTGGTAATGATCAGTTCACTAAGCCCACTTGACTGCCCAATATTCACTCTTCTAGGTTGAAGCGTTCGTTTCCAATAAGAGTTTGAATTTTTAGGTTTCACTGTGTTTTCTCCTATATAGATAGATGTGTTTGGAACTCTAAATGAAACACGGTTTGTGCTAGCTCTTAGAAAATTGACAAAATAAAGTAGTTTTAGGTTCTCTCTCTATGGTTTGTTTCCTCTTGAAGCAGCCCTAACTGGAGACTGCCGAAATACACTTTCATTGGAAACGTGTGCCAATCGTGCAAAAGTACTGGTTTTCTGAAATCTCGGCCAACATTTTTTCACCCAATCTGGATGATTCTCTGTGGTAGGGATAAGTTCACTAATCCCACTTGGCTGCCCAATTTTCACTCTTCTAAGTTGAAGCGTTCGTTTCCAGTAAGAGTTTGAATTTTTAGGTTTCACTCTGTTTTCTCCTATATAGATAGATGTGTTGGGAACTCTAAATGAAACACGGTTTGTGCTAGCTCTTTGAAAATTGACAAAATAAAGTAGTTCTAAGTTCTGTCTCAAAGGTTGTTTCCTCTTGAAGCAGCCCTAACTGGAGACTGCCTAAATACACTTTCATTGGAAACGTGTGCCAAGCGTCCAAAAATACTGGTTTTCTGAAATCTTGGCAAACCTTTTTTCACCCAATCTTGATGAGACATTGTGGTAGTGATCAGTTCACTAAGTCCACTTGGCTGCCCAATTTTCACTCTTCTAGGTTGAAGCGTTCGTTTCCAATAAGAGTTTGAATTTTTATTTTTCACTCTGTTTTTTCCTATATAGATAGATGTGTTGGGAACTCTAAATGAAACACGGTTTGTGCTAGCTCTTTGAAAATTGACAAAATAAAGTAGTTCTAAGTTCTGTCTCGAAGGTTTGTTTCCTCTTGAAGCAGCCCTAAGCAGAGCCTGCCTAAAGACATTTTCATTGGAAAGGTGTGCCAAGCGTCCAAAAGTACTGGTTTTCTGAAATCTTTGCAATCATTTTTTTACCCAATATTGATGATTCTCTGTGGTAGTGACCAGTTTACTAAGCCCACTTGGCTGCCCAATTTTCACTCTTCTAAGTTGAAGCGTTCGTTTCCAGTAAGAGTTTGAATTTTTAGGTTTCACTGTGTTTTCTCCTATATAGATAGATGTGTTTGGAACTCTAAATGAAACACAGTTTGTGCTAGCTCTTTGAAAATTGACAAAATAAAGTAGTTTTAGGTTCTGTCTCTATGGTTTGTTTCCTCTTCAAGCAGCCCTAACTGGAGACTGCTTAAATACACTTTCATTGGAAACGTGTGCCAAGCGTCCAAAAGTACTGGTTTTCTGAAATCTCGGCAAACATTTTTTCACCCAATCTGGATGATTCTCTGTGGTAGTGATCAGTTCACTAAGCCCACTTGGCTGCCCAATTTTCACTCTTTTAGGTTGAAGCGTTCGTTTCCAGTAAGAGTTTGAATTTTTAGGTTTCATTCTGTTTTCTCCTATAGAGATAGATGTGTTGGGAACTCTAAATGAAACACGGTTTGTGCTAGCTCTTTGAAAATTGACAAAATACAGTAGTTCTAAGTTCTGTCTCAAAGGTTGTTTCCTCTTGAAGCAGCCCTAAGCAGAGCCTGCCTAAAGACATTTTCATTGGAAAGGTGTGCCAAGCGTCCAAAAGTAGTGGTTTTCTGAAATCTCGGCAAACCTTTTTTCACCCAATCTTGATGAGACATTGTGGTAGTGATCAGTTCACTAAGTCCACTTGGCTGCCCAATTTTCACTCTTCTAGGTTGAAGCGTTCGTTTCCAATAAGAGTTTGAATTTTTAGGTTTCACTCTGTTTTCTCCTATATAGATAGATGTGTTAGGAACTCTAAATGAAACACGGTTTATGCTAGCTCTTTGAAAATTGACAAAATAAAGTAGTTTTAGGTTCTGTCTCTATGGTTTGTTTCCTCTTGAAGCAGCCCTAACTGGAGACTGCCTAAATACACTTTCATTGGAAACGTGTGCCAAGCGTCCAAAAGTACTGGTTTTCTGAAATCTCGGCAAACATTTTTTCACCCAATCTGGATGATTCTCTGTGGTAGTGATCAGTTCACTACGTCAACTTGGCTTCTTAATTTTCACTCTTCTAGGTTGAAGCGTTCGTTTCCAGTAAGAGTTTGAATTTTTAGGTTTCACTCTGTTTTCTCCTATATAGATAGATGTGTAGGGAACTCTAAATGAAACACGGTTTGTGCTAGATCTTTGAAAACTGACAAAATAAATAGTTCTAAGTTCTGTCTCTAAGGTTTGTTTCCTCTTGAAACAGCCCTAAGCAGAGACTGCCTAAAGACATTTTCATTGGAAAGGTGTGCCAAGCGTCCAAAAGTACTGGTTTTCTGAAATCTCGGCAAACATTTTTTCACCCAATATTGATGATTCTCTGTGGTAGTGACCAGTTCACTAAGCCCACTTGGCTGCCCAATTTTCACTCTTCTAGGTTGAAGCGTTCAATTCCAGTAAGAGTTTGAATTTTTAGGTTTCACTCTGTTTTCTCCTATATAGATAGATGTGTTGGGAACTCTAAATGAAACACGGTTTGTGCTAGCTCTTTGAAAATTGACAAAATAGAGTGGTTTTCGGTTCTGTCTCCATGGTTTGTTTTTTCTTGAAGCAGCCCTAACTAGAGACTGCCTAAGTACCCTTTCATTGGAAAGGTGTGCCAAGCGTCCAAAAGCACTGGTTTTCTGAAATCTCGGCAAACATTTTTTCACCCAATCTTGATGATTCTCTGTGGTAATGATCAGTTCACTAAGCCCACTTGGCTGCCCAATATTCACTCTTCTAGGTTGAAGCGTTCGATTCCAGTAAGAGTTTGAATTTTTAGGTTTCACTGTGTTTTCTCCTATATAGATAGATGTGTTTGGAACTCTAAATGAAACACGGTTTGTGCTAGCTCTTTGAAAATTGACAAAATAAAGTAGTTCTAAGTTCTGTCTCAAAGCTTGTTTCCTCTTGAAGCAGCCCTAAGCAGAGCCTGCCTAAAGACATTTTAATTGGAAAGGTGTGCCAAGCGTCCAAAAGTATTGGTTTTCTGAAATCTCGGCAAACATTTTTTCACCCAATATTGATGATTCTCTGTGGTAGTGACCAGTTCACTAAGCCCACTTGGCTGCCCAATTTTCACTCTTCTAAGTTGAAGCGTTCGTTTCCAGTAAGAGTTTGAATTTTTAGGTTTCACTGTGTTTTCTCCTATATAGATAGATGTGTTTGGAACTCTAAATGAAACACGGTTTGTGCTAGCTCTTTGAAAATTGACAAAATAAAGTAGTTCTAAGTTCTGTCTCAAATGTTGTTTCCCCTTGAAGCAGCCCTAAGCAGAGCCTGCCTAAAGACATTTTCATTGGAAAGGTGTGCCAAGCGTCCAAAAGTAGTGGTTTTCTGAAATCTCGGCAAACCTTTTTTCACCCAATCTTGATGAGACATTGTGGTAGTGATCAGTTCACTAAGTCCACTTGGCTGCCCAATTTTCACTCTTCTAGGTTGAAGCGTTCGTTTCCAATAAGAGTTTGAATTTTTAGGTTTCACTCTGTTTTCTCCTATATAGATAGATGTGTTGGGAACTCTAAATGAAACACGTTTTGTGCTAGCTCTTTGAAAATTGACAAAATAGAGTGGTTTTAGGTTCTGTCTCCATGGTTTGTTTTTTCTTGAAGCAGCCCTAACTAGAGACTGCCTAAGTACACTTTCATTGGAAAGGTGTGCCAAGCGTCCAAAAGCACTGGTTTTCTGAAATCTCGGCAAACATTTTTTCACCCAATCTTGATGATTCTCTGTGGTAATGATCAGTTCACTAAGCCCACTTGACTGCCCAATATTCACTCTTCTAGGTTGAAGCGTTCGTTTCCAGTAAGAGTTTGAATTTTTAGGTTTCATTCTGTTTTCTCCTATAGAGATAGATGTGTTGGGAACTCTAAATGAAACACGGTTTGTGCTAGCTCTTTGAAAATTGACAAAATACAGTAGTTCTAAGTTCTGTCTCAAAGGTTGTTTCCTCTTGAAGCAGCCCTAAGCAGAGCCTGCCTAAAGACATTTTCATTGGAAAGGTGTGCCAAGCGTCCAAAAGTAGTGGTTTTCTGAAATCTCGGCAAACCTTTTTTCACCCAATCTTGATGAGACATTGTGGTAGTGATCAGTTCACTATGTCCACTTGGCTGCCCAATTTTCACTCTTCTAGGTTGAAGCGTTCGTTTCCTGTAAGAGTTTGAATTTTTAGGTTTCACTCTGTTTTCTCCAATATAGATAGATGTGTTGGGAACTCTAAATGAAACACGGTTTGTGCTAGCTCTTTGAAAATTGACAAAATAAAGTAGTTTTAGGTTCTGTCTCTATGGTGTGTTTCCACTTCAAGCAGCCCTAACTAAAGACTGCCTAAATACACTTTCATTGGAAACGTGTGCCAAGCGTCCAAAAGTACTGGTTTTCTGAAATCTCGGCCAACATTTTTTCACCCAATCTGGATGATTCTCTGTGGTAGGGATAAGTTCACTAATCCCACTTGGCTGCCCAATTTTCACTCTTCTAAGTTGAAGCGTTCGTTTCCAGTAAGAGTTTGAATTTTTAGGTTTCACTCTGTTTTCTCCTATATAGATAGATGTGTTGGGAACTCTAAATGAAACACGGTTTGTGCTAGCTCTTTGAAAATTGACAAAATAAAGTAGTTCTAAGTTCTGTCTCAAATGTTGTTTCCTCTTGAAGCAGCCCTAATTGGAGACTGCCTAAATACACTTTCATTGGAAACGTGTGCCAAGCGTCCAAAAATACTGGTTTTCTGAAATCTTGGCAAACCTTTTTTCACCCAATCTTGATGAGACATTGTGGTAGTGATCAGTTCACTAAGTCCACTTGGCTGCCCAATTTTCACTCTTCTAGGTTGAAGCGTTCGTTTCCAATAAGAGTTTGAATTTTTATTTTTCACTCTGTTTTTTCCTATATAGATAGATGTGTTGGGAACTCTAAATGAAACACGGTTTGTGCTAGCTCTTTGAAAATTGACAAAATAAAGTAGTTCTAAGTTTTGTCTCGAATGTTTGTTTCCTCTTGAAGCAGCCCTAAGCAGAGCCTGCCTAAAGACATTTTCATTGGAAAGGTGTGCCAAGCGTCCAAAAGTACTGGTTTTCTGAAATCTTTGCAATCATTTTTTTACCCAATATTGATGATTCTCTGTGGTAGTGACCAGTTCACTAAGCCCACTTGGCTGCCCAATTTTCACTCTTCTAAGTTGAAGCGTTCGTTTCCAGTAAGAGTTTGAATTTTTAGGTTTCACTGTGTTTTCTCCTATATAGATAGATGTGTTTGGAACTCTAAATGAAACACAGTTTGTGCTAGCTCTTTGAAAATTGACAAAATAAAGTAGTTTTAGGTTCTGTCTCTATGGTTTGTTTCCTCTTCAAGCAGCCCTAACTGGAGACTGCTTAAATACACTTTCATTGGAAACGTGTGCCAAGCGTCCAAAAGTACTGGTTTTCTGAAATCTCGGCAAACATTTTTTCACCCAATCTGGATGATTCTCTGTGGTAGTGATCAGTTCACTAAGCCCACTTGGCTGCCCAATTTTCACTCTTCTAGGTTGAAGCGTTCGTTTCCAGTAAGAGTTTGAATTTTTAGGTTTCATTCTGTTTTCTCCTATAGAGATAGATGTGTTGGGAACTCTAAATGAAACACGGTTTGTGCTAGCTCTTTGAAAATTGACAAAATACAGTAGTTCTAAGTTCTGTCTCAAAGGTTGTTTCCTCTTGAAGCAGCCCTAAGCAGAGCCTGCCTAAAGACATTTTCATTGGAAAGGTGTGCCAAGCGTCCAAAAGTAGTGGTTTTCTGAAATCTCGGCAAACCTTTTTTCACCCAATCTTGATGAGACATTGTGGTAGTGATCAGTTCACTAAGTCCACTTGGCTGCCCAATTTTCACTCTTCTAGGTTGAAGCGTTCGTTTCCAATAAGAGTTTGAATTTTTAGGTTTCACTCTGTTTTCTCCTATATAGATAGATGTGTTGGGAACTCTAAATGAAACACGGTTTATGCTAGCTCTTTGAAAATTGACAAAATAAAGTAGTTTTAGGTTCTGTCTCTATGGTTTGTTTCCTCTTGAAGCAGCCCTAACTGGAGACTGCCTAAATACACTTTCATTGGAAACGTGTGCCAAGCGTCCAAAAGTACTGGTTTTCTGAAATCTCGGCAAACATTTTTTCACCCAATCTGGATGATTCTCTGTGGTAGTGATCAGTTCACTAAGTCAACTTGGCTTCCCAATTTTCACTCTTCTAGGTTGAAGCGTTCGTTTCCAGTAAGAGTTTGAATTTTTAGGTTTCACTCTGTTTTCTCCTATATAGATAGATGTGTAGGGAACTCTAAATGAAACACGGTTTGTGCTAGATCTTTGAAAACTGACAAAAAAAATAGTTCTAAGTTCTGTCTCTAAGGTTTGTTTCCTCTTGAAACAGCCCTAAGCAGAGACTGCCTAAAGACATTTTCATTGGAAAGGTGTGCAAAGCGTCCAAAAGTACTGGTTTTCTGAAATCTCGGCAAACATTTTTTCACCCAATATTGATGATTCTCTGTGGTAGTGACCAGTTCACTAAGCCCACTTGGCTGCCCAATTTTCACTCTTCTAGGTTGAAGCGTTCAATTCCAGTAAGAGTTTGAATTTTTAGGTTTCACTCTGTTTTCTCCTATATAGATAGATGTGTTGGGAACTCTAAATGAAACACGGTTTGTGCTAGCTCTTTGAAAATTGACAAAATAGAGTGGTTTTCGGTTCTGTCTCCATGGTTTGTTTTTTCTTGAAGCAGCCCTAACTAGAGACTGCCTAAGTACCCTTTCATTGGAAAGGTGTGCCAAGCGTCCAAAAGCACTGGTTTTCTGAAATCTCGGCAAACATTTTTTCACCCAATCTTGATGATTCTCTGTGGTAATGATCAGTTCACTAAGCCCACTTGGCTGCCCAATATTCACTCTTCTAGGTTGAAGCGTTCGATTCCAGTAAGAGTTTGAATTTTTAGGTTTCACTGTGTTTTCTCCTATATAGATAGATGTGTTTGGAACTCTAAATGAAACACGGTTTCTGCTAGCTCTTTGAAAATTGACAAAATAAAGTAGTTCTAAGTTCTGTCTCAAAGCTTGTTTCCTCTTGAAGCAGCCCTAAGCAGAGCCTGCCTAAAGACATTTTAATTGGAAAGGTGTGCCAAGCGTCCAAAAGTATTGGTTTTCTGAAATCTCGGCAAACATTTTTTCACCCAATATTGATGATTCTCTGTGGTAGTGACCAGTTCACTAAGCCCACTTGGCTGCCCAATTTTCACTCTTCTAAGTTGAAGCGTTCGTTTCCAGTAAGAGTTTGAATTTTTAGGTTTCACTGTGTTTTCTCCTATATAGATAGATGTGTTTGGAACTCTAAATGAAACACGGTTTGTGCTAGCTCTTTGAAAATTGACAAAATAAAGTAGTTCTAATTTCTGTCTCTAAGGTTTGTTTCCTCTTGAAGCAGCCCTAAGCAGAGCCTGCCTAAAGACATTTTCATTGGAAAGGTGTGCCAAGCGTCCAAAAGTACTGGTTTTCTGAAATCTCTGCAAACCTTTTTTCACCCAATCATGATGAGACATTGTGGTAGTGATCAGTTCACTAAGTCCACTTGGCTGCCCAATTTTCACTCTTCTAGGTTGAAGCTTTCGATTCCAGTAAGAGTTTGAATTTTTAGGTTTCACTCTGTTTTCTCCTATATAGATAGATGTGTTGGGAACTCTAAATGAAACACGGTTTGTGCTAGCTCTTTGAAAATTGACAAAATAGAGTGGTTTTCCGTTCTGTCTCCATGGTTTGTTTTTTCTTGAAGCAGCCCTAACTAGAGACTGCCTAAGTACACTTTCTTTGGAAAGGTTTGCCAAGCGTCCAAAAGCACTGGTTTTCTGAAATCTCGGCAAACATTTTTTCGCCCAATCTTGATGATTCTCTGTGGTAATGATCAGTTCACTAAGCCCACTTGGCTGCCCAATATTCACTCTTCTAGGTTGAAGCGTTCGTTTCCAATAAGAGTTTGAATTTTTAGGTTTCACTCTGTTTTCTCCTATATAGATAGATGTGTTGGGAACTCTAAATGAAACACGGTTTGTGCTAGCTCTTTGAAAATTGACAAAATAAAGTAGTTTTAGGTTTTGTCTCTATGGTTTGTTTCCTCTTGAAGCAGCCCTAACTGGAGACTGCCTAAATACACTTTCATTGGAAACGTGTGCCAAGCGTCCAAAAGTACTGGTTTTCTGAAATCTCGGCAAACATTTTTTCACCCAATCTGGATGATTCTCTGTGGTAGTGATCAGTTCACTAAGTCAACTTGGCTTCCCAATTTTCACTCTTCTAGGTTGAAGCGTTCGTTTCCAGTAAGAGTTTGAATTTTTAGGTTTCACTCTGTTTTCTCCTATATAGATAGATGTGTTTGGAACTCTAAATGAAACACGGTTTGTGCTAGCTCTTTGTAAATTGACAAAATAAAGTAGTTCTAATTTCTGTCTCTAAGGTTTGTTTCCTCTGGAAGCAGCCCTAAGCAGAGCCTGCCTAAAGACATTTTCATTGGAAAGGTGTGCCAAGCGTCCAAAAGTACTGGTTTTCTGAAATCTCGGCAAACCTTTTTTCACCCAATCTTGATGAGACATTGTGGTAGTGATCAGTTCACTAAGTCCACTTGGCTGCCCAATTTTCACTCTTCTAGGTTGAAGCGTTCGTTTCCAATAAGAGTTTGAATTTTTAGGTTTTACTCTGTTTTCTCCTATATAGATAGATGTGTTGGGAACTCTAAATGAAACACGGTTTGTGCTAGCTCTTTGAAAATTGACAAAATAAAGTAGTTTTAGGTTCTGTCTCTATGGTTTGTTTCCTCTTGAAGCAGCCCTAACTGGAGACTGCCTAAATACACTTTCATTGGAAACGTGTGCCAAGCGTCCAAAAGTACTGGTTTTCTGAAATCTCGGCAAACATTTTTTCACCCAATCTGGATGATTCTCTGTGGTAGTGATCAGTTCACTAAGTCAACTTGGCTTCCCAATTTTCACTCTTCTAGGTTGAAGCGTTCGTTTCCAGTAAGAGTTTGAATTTTTAGGTTTCACTCTGTTTTCTCCTATATAGATAGATGTGTAGGGAACTCTAAATGAAACACGGTTTGTGCTAGATCTTTGAAAATTGACAAAATAAATAGTTCTAAGTTCTGTCTCTAAGGTTTGTTTCCTCTTGAAGCAGCCCTAAGCAGAGACTGCCTAAAGACATTTTCATTGGAAAGGTGTGCAAAGCGTCCAAAAGTACTGGTTTTCTGAAATCTCGGCAAACATTTTTTCACCCAATATTGATGATTCTCTGTGGTAGTGACCAGTTCACTAAGCCCACTTGGCTGCCCAATTTTCACTCTTCTAGGTTGAAGCGTTCAATTCCAGTAAGAGTTTGAATTTTTAGGTTTCACTCTGTTTTCTCCTATATAGATAGATGTGTTGGGAACTCTAAATGAAACACGGTTTGTGCTAGCTCTTTGAAAATTGACAAAATAGAGTGGTTTTCGGTTCTGTCTCCATGGTTTGTTTTTTCTTGAAGCAGCCCTAACTAGAGACTGCCTAAGTACCCTTTCATTGGAAAGGTGTGCCAAGCGTCCAAAAGCACTGGTTTTCTGAAATCTCGGCAAACATTTTTTCACCCAATCTTGATGATTCTCTGTGGTAATGATCAGTTCACTAAGCCCACTTGGCTGCCCAATATTCACTCTTCTAGGTTGAAGCGTTCGATTCCAGTAAGCGTTTGAATTTTTAGGTTTCACTGTGTTTTCTCCTATATAGATAGATGTGTTTGGAACTCTAAGTGAAACACGGTTTGTGCTAGCTCTTTGAAAATTGACAAAATAAAGTAGTTCTAAGTTCTGTCTCAAAGCTTGTTTCCTCTTGAAGCAGCCCTAAGCAGAGCCTGCCTAAAGACATTTTAATTGGAAAGGTGTGCCAAGCGTCCAAAAGTATTGGTTTTCTGAAATCTCGGCAAACATTTTTTCACCCAATATTTATGATTCTCTGTGGTAGTGACCAGTTCACTAAGCCCACTTGGCTGCCCATATTTCACTCTTCTAAGTTGAAGCGTTCGTTTCCAGTAAGAGTTTGAATTTTTAGGTTTCACTGTGTTTTCTCCTATATAGATAGATGTGTTTGGAACTCTAAATGAAACACGGTTTGTGCTAGCTCTTTGAAAATTGACAAAATAAAGTAGTTCTAATTTCTGTCTCTAAGGTTTGTTTCCTCTTGAAGCAGCCCTAAGCAGAGCCTGCCTAAAGACATTTTCATTGGAAAGGTGTGCCAAGCGTCCAAAAGTACTGGTTTTCTGAAATCTCTGCAAACCTTTTTTCACCCAATCATGATGAGACATTGTGGTAGTGATCAGTTCACTAAGTCCACTTGGCTGCCCAATTTTCACTCTTCTAGGTTGAAGCGTTCGATTCCAGTAAGAGTTTGAATTTTTAGGTTTCACTCTGTTTTCTCCTATATAGATAGATGTGTTGGGAACTCTAAATGAAACACGGTTTGTGCTAGCTCTTTGAAAATTGACAAAATAGAGTGGTTTTCCGTTCTGTCTCCATGGTTTGTTTTTTCTTGAAGCAGCCCTAACTAGAGACTGCCTAAGTACACTTTCATTGGAAAGGTGTGCCAAGCGTCCAAAAGCACTGGTTTTCTGAAATCTCGGCAAACATTTTTTCACCCAATCTTGATGATTCTCTGTGGTAATGATCAGTTCACTAAGCCCACTTGGCTGCCCAATATTCACTCTTCTAGGTTGAAGCGTTCGTTTCCAATAAGAGTTTGAATTTTTAGGTTTCACTCTGTTTTCTCCTATATAGATAGATGTGTTGGGAACTCTAAATGAAACACGGTTTGTGCTAGCTCTTTGAAAATTGACAAAATAAAGTAGTTTTAGGTTTTGTCTCTATGGTTTGTTTCCTCTTGAAGCAGCCCTAACTGGAGACTGCCTAAATACACTTTCATTGGAAACGTGTGCCAAGCGTCCAAAAGTACTGGTTTTCTGAAATCTCGGCAAACATTTTTTCACCCAATCTGGATGATTCTCTGTGGTAGTGATCAGTTCACTAAGTCAACTTGGCTTCCCAATTTTCACTCTTCTAGGTTGAAGCGTTCGTTTCCAGTAAGAGTTTGAATTTTTAGGTTTCACTCTGTTTTCTCCTATATAGATAGATGTGTTTGGAACTCTAAATGAAACACGGTTTGTGCTAGCTCTTTGTAAATTGACAAAATAAAGTAGTTCTAATTTCTGTCTCTAAGGTTTGTTTCCTCTGGAAGCAGCCCTAAGCAGAGACTGCCTAAAGACATTTTCATTGGAAAGGTGTGCCAAGCGTCCAAAAGTACTGGTTTTCTGAAATCTCGGCAAACCTTTTTTCACCCAATCTTGATGAGACATTGTGGTAGTGATCAGTTCACTAAGTCCACTTGGCTGCCCAATTTTCACTCTTCTAGGTTGAAGCGTTCGTTTCCACTAAGAGTTTGAATTTTTAGGTTTCACTCTGTTTTCTCCTATATAGATAGATGTGTTGGGAACTCTAAATGAAACACGGTTTGTGCTAGCTCTTTGAAAATTGACAAAATAAAGTAGTTTTAGGTTCTGTCTCTATGGTTTGTTTCCTCTTGAAGCAGCCCTAACTGGAGACTGCCTAAATACACTTTCATTGGAAACGTGTGCCAAGCGTCCAAAAATACTGGTTTTCTGAAATCTCGGCTAACCTTTTTTCACCCAATCTTGATGAGACATTGTGGTAGTGATCAGTTCCCTAAGTCCACTTGGCTGCCCAATTTTCACTCTTCTAGGTTGAAGCGTTCGTTTCCAATAAGAGTTTGAATTTTTAGGTTTCACTCTGCTTTCTCCTATATAGATAGATGTGTTGGGAACTCTAAATGAAACACGGTTTGTGCTAGCTCTTTTAAAATTGACAAAATAAAGTAGTTTTAGGTTCTGTCTCTATGGTTTGTTTCCTCTTGAAGCATCCCTAACTGGAGACTGCCTAAATACACTTTCATTGGAAACGTGTGCCAAGCGTCCAAAAGTACTGGTTTTCTGAAATCTCGGCAAACATTTTTTCACCCAATCTGGATGATTCTCTGTGGTAGTGATCAGTTCACTAAGTCAACTTGGCTTCCCAATTTTCACTCTTCTAGGTTGAAGCGTTCGTTTCCAGTAAGAGTTTGAATTTTTAGGTTTCACTCTGTTTTCTCCTATATAGATAGATGTGTTGGGAACTATAAATGAAACACGGTTTGTGCTAGCTCTTTGAAAATTGACAAAATAAAGTAGTTCTAAGTTCTGTCTCAAAGGTTGTTTCCTCTTGAAGCAGCCCTAAGCAGAGCCTGCCTAAAGACATTTTCATTGGAAAGGTGTGCCAAGCGTCCAAAAGTACTGGTTTTCTGAAATCTCGGCAAACCTTTTTTCACCCAATCTTGATGAGACATTGTGGTAGTGATCAGTTCACTAAGTCCACTTGGCTGCCCAATTTTCACTCTTCTAGGTTGAAGCGTTCGTTTCCAATAAGAGTTTGAATTTTTAGGTTTCACTCTGTTTTCTCCTATATAGATAGATGTGTTTGGAACTCTAAATGAAACACGGTTTGTGCTAGCTCTTTGAAAATTGACAAAATAAAGTAGTTTTAGGTTCTGTCTCTATGGTTTGTTTCCTCTTGAAGCAGCCCTAACTGGAGACTGCCTAAATACACTTTCATTGGAAACGTGTGCCAAGCGTCCAAAAATACTGGTTTTCTGAAATCTCGGCAAACCTTTTTTCACCCAATCTTGATGAGACATTGTGGTAGTGATCAGTTCCCTAAGTCCACTTGGCTGCCCAATTTTCACTCTTCTAGGTTGAAGCGTTCGTTTCCAATAAGAGTTTGAATTTTTATTTTTCACTCTGTTTTTTCCTATATAGATAGATGAGATGGGAACTCTAAATGAAACACGGTTTGTGCTAGCTCTTTGAAAATTGACAAAATAAAGTAGTTCTAAGTTCTGTCTCTAAGGTTTGTTTCCTCTTGAAGCAGCCCTAAGCAGAGCCTGCCTAAAGACATTTTCATTGGAAAGGTGTGCCAAGCGTCCAAAAGTACTGGTTTTCTGAAATCTCGGCAATCATTTTTTCACCCAATATTGATGATTCTCTGTGGTAGTGACCAGTTCACTAAGCCCACTTGGCTGCCCAATTTTCACTCTTCTAAGTTGAAGCGTTCGTTTCCAGTAAGAGTTTGAATTTTTAGGTTTCACTGTGTTTTCTCCTATATAGATAGATGTGTTTGGAACTTAAATGAAACACGGTTTGTGCTAGCTCTTTGAAAATTGACAAAATAAAGTAGTTTTAGGTTCTGTCTCTATGGTTTGTTTCCTCTTCAAGCAGCCCTAACTGGAGACTGCCTAAATACACTTTCATTGGAAACGTGTGCCAAGCGTCCAAAAGTACTGGTTTTCTGAAATCTCGGCAAACATTTTTTCACCCAATCTGGATGATTCTCTGTGGTAGTGATCAGTTCACTAAGCCCACTTGGCTGCCCAATTTTCACTCTTCTAGGTTGAAGCGTTCGTTTCCAGTAAGAGTTTGAATATTTAGGTTTCACTCTGTTTTCTCCTATATAGATAGATGTGTTGGGAACTCTAAATGAAACACGGTTTGTGCTAGCTCTTTGAAAATTGACAAAATAAAGTAGTTTTAGTTTCTGTCTCTATGGTTTCTTTCCTCTTGAAGCAGCCCTAAGCAGAGACTGCCTAAAGACATTTTCATTGGAAAGGTGTGGCCAGCGTCCCAAAGTACTGGTTTTCTGAAATCACGGCAAACATTTTTTCACCCAATCTTGATGATTCTCTGTGGTAATGATCAGTTCACTAAGTCCACTTGGCTGCCCAATTTTCACTCTTCTAGGTTGAAGCGTTCGTTTCCAGTAAGAGTTTGAATTTTTAGGTTTCACTCTGTTTTCTCCTATATAGATAGATGTGTTGGGAACTCTAAATGAAACACGGTTTGTGCTAGCTCTTTGAAAATTGACAAAATAAAGTAGTTCTAAGTTCTGTCTCTAAGGTTTATTTCCTCTTGAAGCAGCCCTAAGCAGAGCCTGCCTAATGACATTTCTTTGGAAAGGTGTGCCAAGCGTAAAAAGTACTGGTTTTCTGAAATCTCGGCAATCATTTTTTCACCCAATATTGATGATTCTCTGTGGTAGTGACCAGTTCACTAAGCCCACTTGGCTGCCCAATTTTCACTCTTCTAAGTTGAAGCGTTCGTTTCCAGTAAGAGTTTGAATTTTTAGGTTTCACTGTGTTTTCTCCTATATAGATAGATGTGTTTGGAACTCTAAATGAAACACGGTTTGTGCTAGCTCTTTGAAAATTGACAAAATAAAGTAGTTCTAATTTCTGTCTCTAAGGTTTGTTTCCTCTTGAAGCAGCCCTAATCAGAGCCTGCCTAAAGACATTTTCATTGGAAAGGTGTGCCAAGCGTCCAAAAGTACTGGTTTTCTGAAATCTCGGCAAACCTTTTTTCACCCAATCTTGATGAGACATTGTGGTAGTGATCAGTTCACTAAGTCCACTTGGCTGCCCAATTTCACTCTTCTAGGTTGAAGCGTTCGATTCCAGTAAGAGTTTGAATTTTTAGGTTTCACTCTGTTTTCTCCTATATAGATAGATGTGTTGGGAACTCTAAATGAAACACGGTTTGTGCTAGCTCTTTGAAAATTGACAAAATAAAGTAGTTTTAGGTTCTGTCTCTATGGTTTGTTTCCTCTTCAAGCAGCCCTAACTGGAGACTGCCTAAATACACTTTCATTGGAAACGTGTGCCAAGCGTCCAAAAGTACTGGTTTTCTGAAATCTCGGCAAACATTTTTTCACACAATCTGGATGATTCTCTGTGGTAGTGATCAGTTCACTAAGCCCACTTGGCTGCCCAATTTTCACTCTTCTAGGTTGAAGCGTTCGTTTCCAGTAAGAGTTTGAATTTTTAGGTTTCACTCTGTTTTCTCCTATATAGATAGATGTGTTGGGACTCTAAATGAAACACGGTTTGTGCTAGCTCTTTGAAAATTGACAAAATAAAGTAGTTTTAGGTTCTGTCTCAATGGTTTGTTTCCTCTTGAAGCAGCCCTAAGCAGAGACTGCCTAAAGACATTTTCATTGGAAAGGTGTGGCCAGCATCCAAAAGTACTGGTTTTCTGAAATCACGTCAAACATTTTTTCACTCAATCTTGATGATTCTCTGTGGTAATGATCAGTTCACTAAGTCCACTTGGCTGCCCAATTTTCACTCTTCTAGGTTGAAGCGTTCGTTTCCAGTAAGAGTTTGAATTTTTAGGTTTCACTCTGTTTTCTCCTATATAGATAGATGTGTTGGGAACTCTAAATGAAACACGGTTTGTGCTAGCTCTTTGAAAATTGACAAAATAAAGTAGTTCTAATTTCTGTCTCGAAGGTTTGTTTCCTCTTGAAGCAGCCCTAAGCAGAGCCTGCCTAAAGACATTTTCATTGGAAAGGTGTGCCAAGCGTCCAAAAGTACTGGTTTTCTGAAATCTCGGCAATCATTTTTTCATCCAATATTGATGATTCTCTGTGGTAGTGACCAGTTCACTAAGCCCACTTGGCTGCCCAATTTTCACTCTTCTAAGTTGAAGCGTTCGTTTCCAGTAAGAGTTTGAATTTTTAGGTTTCACTGTGTTTTCTCCTATATAGATAGATGTGTTTGAAACTCTAAATGAAACACGGTTTTTGCTAGCTCTTTGAAAATTGACAAAATAAAGTAGTTCTAATTTCTGTCTCTAAGGTTTGTTTCCTCTTGAAGCAGCCCTAAGCAGAGCCTGCCTAAAGACATTTTCATTGGAAAGGTGTGCCCAGCGTCCAAAAGTACTGGTTTTCTGAAATCTCGTCAAACCTTTTTTCACCCAATCTTGATGAGACATTGTGGTAGTGATCAGTTCACTAAGTCCACTTCGCTGACCAATTTTCACTCTTCTAGGTTGAAGCGTTCGTTTCCAATAAGAGTTTGAATTTTTAGGTTTCACTCTGTTTTCTCCTATATAGATAGATGTGTTGGGAACTCTAAATGAAACACGGTTTGTGCTAGCTCTTTGAAAATTGACAAAATAAAGTAGTTTTAGGTTCTGTCTCTATGGTTTGTTTCCTCTTCAAGCAGCCCTAACTGGAGACTGCCTAAATACACTTTCATTGGAAACGTGTGCCAAGCGTCCAAAAGTACTGGTTTTCTGAAATCTCGGCAAACATTTTTTCACCCAATCTGGATGATTCTCTGTGGTAGTGATCAGTTCACTAAGCCCACTTGGCTGCCCAATTTTCACTCTTCTAGGTTGAAGCGTTCGTTTCCAGTAAGAGTTTGAATTTTTAGGTTTCACTCTGTTTTCTCCTATATAGATAGATGTGTTGGGAACTCTAAATGAAACACGGTTTGTGCTAGCTCTTTGAAAATTGACAAAATAAAGTAGTTTTGGGTTCTGTCTCTATGGTTTGTTTCCTCTTGAAGCAGCCCTAAGCAGAGACTGCCTAAAGACATTTTCATTGGAAAAATGTGGCCAGCGTCCAAAAGTACTGGTTTTCTGAAATCACGGCAAACATTTTTTCACCCAATCTTGATGATTCTCTGTGGTAATGATCAGTTCATTAAGTCCACTTGGCTGCCCAATTTTCACTCTTCTAGGTTGAAGCGTTCGTTTCCAGTAAGAGTTTGAATTTTTAGGTTTCACTCTGTTTTCTCCTATATAGATAGATGTGTTGGGAACTCTAAATGAAACACGGTTTGTGCTAGCTCTTTGAAAATTGACAAAATAAAGTAGTTTTAGGTTCTGTCTCTAAGGTTTGTTTCCTCTTGAAGCAGCCCTAAGCAGAGCCTGCCTAAAGACATTTTCATTGGAAAGGTGTGCCAAGCGTCCAAAAGTACTGGTTTTCTGAAATCTCGGCAATCATTTATTCACCCAATATTTATGATTCTCTGTGGTAGTGACCAGTTCACTAAGCCCACTTGGCTGCCCAATTTTCACTCTTCTAAGTTGAAGCGTTCGTTTCCAGTAAGAGTTTGAATTTTTAGGTTTCACTGTGTTTTCTCCTATATAGATAGATGTGTTTGGAACTCTAAATGAAACACGGTTTGTGCTAGCTCTTTGAAAATTGACAAAATAAAGTAGTTCTAATTTCTGTCTCTAAGGTTTGTTTCCTCTTGAAGCAGCCCTAAGCAGAGCCTGCCTAAAGACATTTTCATTGGAAAGGTGTGCCAAGCGTCCAAAAGTACTGGTTTTCTGAAATCTCGGCAAACCTTTTTTCACCCAATCTTGATGAGACATTGTGGTAGTGATCAGTTCACTAAGTCCACTTGGCTGCCCAATTTTCACTCTTCTAAGTTGAAGCGTTCGTTTCCAGTAAGAGTTTGAATTTTTAGGTTTCACTGTGTTTTCTCCTATATAGATAGATGTGTTTGGAACTCTAAATGAAACACGGTTTGTGCTAGCTCTTTGAAAATTGACAAAATAAAGTAGTTTTAGGTTCTGTCTCTATGGTTTGTTTCCTCTTGAAGCAGCCCTAACTGGAGACTGCCTAAATACACTTTCATTGGAAACGTGTGCCAAGCGTCCAAAAATACTGGTTTTCTGAAATCTCGGCAAACCTTTTTTCACCCAATCTTGATGAGACATTGTGGTAGTGATCAGTTCACTAAGTCCACTTGGCTGCCCAATTTTCACTCTTCTAGGTTGAAGCGTTCGTTTCCAATAAGAGTTTGAATTTTTATTTTTCACTCTGTTTTTTCCTATATAGATAGATGTGTTTGGAACTCTAAATGAAACACGGGTTGTGCTAGCTCTTTGAAAATTGACAAAATAAAGTAGTTTTAGGTTCTGTCTCTATGGTTTGTTTCCTCTTCAAGCAGCCCTAACTGGAGACTGCCTAAATACACTTTCATTGGAAACGTGTGCCAAGCGTCCAAAAGTACTGGTTTTCTGAAATCTCGGCAAACATTTTTTCACCCAATCTGGATGATTCTCTGTGGTAGTGATCAGTTCACTAAGTCAACTTGGCTTCCCAATTTTCACTCTTCTAGGTTGAAGCGGTCGTTTCCAGTAAGAGTTTGAATTTTTAGGTTTCACTCTGTCTTCTCCTATATAGATAGATGTGTTGGGAACTCTAAATGAAACACGGTTTGTGCTAGCTCTTTGAAATTTGACAAAATAAAATAGTTCTAAGTTCTGTCTCTAAGGTTTGTTTCCTCTTGAAGCAGCCCTAAGCAGAGACTTCCTAAAGACATTTTCATTGGAAAGGTGTGCCAAGCGTCCAAAAGTACTGGTTTTCTGAAATCTCGGCAATCATTTTTTCACCCAATATTGATGATTCTCTGTGGTAGTGACCAGTTCACTAAGCCCACTTGGCTGCCCAATTTTCACTCTTCTAAGTTGGAGCGTTCGTTTCCAGTAAGAGTTTGAATTTTTAGGTTTCACTAGTTTTCTCCTATATAGATAGATGTGTTTGGAACTCTAAATGAACACGGTTTGTGCTAGCTCTTTGAAAATCGACAAAATAAAGTAGTTCTAATTTCTGTCTCTAAGGTTTGTTTCCTCTTGAAGCAGCCCTAAGCAGAGCCCGGCCTAAAGACTTTTCATTGGAAAGGTGTGCCCAGCGTCCAAAAGTACTGGTTTTCTGAAATCTCGTCAAACCTTTTTTCACCCAATCTTGATGAGACATTGTGGTAGTGATCAGTTCACTAAGTCCACTTGGCTGCCCAATTTTCACTCTTCTAGGTTGAAGCGTTCGATCCAGTAAGAGTTTGAATTTTAGGTTTCACTCTGTTTTCTCCTATATAGATAGATGTGTTGGGAACTCTAAATGAAACACGGTTTGTGCTAGCTCTTTGAAAATTGACAAAATAAAGTAGTTTTAGGTTCTGTCTCTATGGTTTGTTTCCTCTTCAAGCAGCCCTAACTGGAGACTGCCTAAATACACTTTCATTTGGAAACGTGTGCCAAGCGTCCAAAAGTACTGGTTTTCTGAAATCTCGGCAAACATTTTTTCACCCAATCTGGATGATTCTCTGTGGTAGTGATCAGTTCATTAAGCCCACTTGGCTGCCCAATTTTCACTCTTCTAGGTTGAAGCGTTCGTTTCCAGTAAGAGTTTGAATTTTTAGGTTTCACTCTGTTTTCTCCTATATAGATAGATGTGTTGGGAACTCTAAATGAAACACGGTTTGTGCTAGCTCTTTGAAAATTGACAAAATCAAGTAGTTTTAGGTTCTGTCTCTATGGTTTGTTTCCTCTTGAAGCAGCCCTAAGCAGAGACTGCCTAAAGACATTTTCATTGGAAAAATGTGGCCAGCGTCCAAAAGTACTGGTTTTCTGAAATCACGGCAAACATTTTTTCACCCAATCTTGATGATTCTCTGTGGTAATGATCAGTTCATTAAGTCCACTTGGCTGCCCAATTTTCACTCTTCTAGGTTGAAGCGTTCGTTTCCAGTAAGAGTTTGAATTTTTAGGTTTCACTCTGTTTTCTCCTATATAGATAGATGTGTTGGGAACTCTAAATGAAACACGGTTTGTGCTAGCTCTTTGAAAATTGACAAAATAAAGTAGTTTTAGGTTCTGTCTCTAAGGTTTGTTTCCTCTTGAAGCAGCCCTAAGCAGAGCCTGCCTAAAGACATTTTCATTGGAAAGGTGTGCCAAGCGTCCAAAAGTACTGGTTTTCTGAAATCTCGGCAATCATTTTTTCACCCAATATTTATGATTCTCTGTGGTAGTGACCAGTTCACTAAGCCCACTTGGCTGCCCAATTTTCACTCTTCTAAGTTGAAGCGTTCGTTTCCAGTAAGAGTTTGAATTTTTAGGTTTCACTGTGTTTTCTCCTATATAGATAGATGTGTTTGGAACTCTAAATGAAACACGGTTTGTGCTAGCTCTTTGAAAATTGACAAAATAAAGTAGTTCTAATTTCTGTCTCTAAGGTTTGTTTTCTCTTGAAGCAGCCCTAAGCAGAGCCTGCCTAAAGACATTTTCATTGGAAAGGTGTGCCAAGCGTCCAAAAGTACTGGTTTTCTGAAATCTCGGCAAACCTTTTTTCACCCAATCTTGATGAGACATTGTGGTAGT
This sequence comes from Callospermophilus lateralis, assembly GCF_048772815.1. Classification (NCBI taxonomy): domain Eukaryota; kingdom Metazoa; phylum Chordata; class Mammalia; order Rodentia; family Sciuridae; genus Callospermophilus; species Callospermophilus lateralis. The sequence goes on from NW_027510263.1 coordinate 25,424, forward strand.
GATCAGTTCACTAAGTCCACTTGGCTGCCCAATTTTCACTCTTCTAAGTTGAAGCGTTCGTTTCCAGTAAGAGTTTGAATTTTTAGGTTTCACTGTGTTTTCTCCTATATAGATAGATGTGTTTGGAACTCTAAATGAAACACGGTTTGTGCTAGCTCTTTGAAAATTGACAAAATAAAGTAGTTTTAGGTTCTGTATCTATGGTTTGTTTCCTCTTGAAGCAGCCCTAACTGGAGACTGCCTAAATACACTTTCATTGGAAATGTGTGCCAATCGTCCAAAAATACTGGTTTTCTGAAATCTCGGCAAACCTTTTTTCACCCAATCTTGATGAGACATTGTGGTAGTGATCAGTTCACTAAGTCCACTTGGCTGCCCAATTTTCACTCTTCTAGGTTGAAGCGTTCGTTTCCAATAAGAGTTTGAATTTTTATTTTTCACTCTGTTTTTTCCTATATAGATAGATGTGTTTGGAACTCTAAATGAAACACGGTTTGTGCTAGCTCTTTGAAAATTGACAAAATAAAGTAGTTTTAGGTTCTGTCTCTATGGTTTGTTTCCTCTTCAAGCAGCCCTAACTGGAGACTGCCTAAATACACTTTCATTGGAAACGTGTGCCAAGCGTCCAAAAGTACTGGTTTTCTGAAATCTCGGCAAACATTTTTTCACCCAATCTGGATGATTCTCTGTGGTAGTGATCAGTTCACTAAGTCAACTTGGCTTCCCAATTTTCACTCTTCTAGGTTGAAGCGGTCGTTTCCAGTAAGAGTTTGAATTTTTAGGTTTCACTCTGTCTTCTCCTATATAGATAGATGTGTTGGGAACTCTAAATGAAACACGGTTTGTGCTAGCTCTTTGAAATTTGACAAAATAAAATAGTTCTAAGTTCTGTCTCTAAGGTTTGTTTCCTCTTGAAGCAGCCCTAAGCAGAGCAGCCTAAAGACATTTTCATTGGAAAGGTGTGCCAAGCGTCCAAAAGTACTGGTTTTCTGAAATCTCGGCAATCATTTTTTCACCCAATATTGATGATTCTCTGTGGTAGTGACCAGTTCACTAAGCCCACTTGGCTGCCCAATTTTCACTCTTCTAAGTTGAAGCGTTCGTTTCCAGTAAGAGTTTGAATTTTTAGGTTTCACTGTGTTTTCTCCTATATAGATAGATGTGTTTGGAACTCTAAATGAAACACGGTTTGTGCTAGCTCTTTGAAAATCGACAAAATAAAGTAGTTCTAATTTCTGTCTCGAAGGTTTGTTTCCTCTTGAAGCAGCCCTAAGCAGAACCTGCCTAAAGACATTTTCATTGGAAAGGTGTGCCAAGCGTCCAAAAGTACTGGTTTTCTGAAATCTCGGCAAACCTTTTTTCACCCAATCTTGATGAGACATTGTGGTAGTGATCTGTTCACTAAGTCCACTTGGCTGCCCAATTTTCACTCTTCTAGGTTGAAGCCTTCGATTCCAGTAAGAGTTTGAATTTTTAGGTTTCACTCTGTTTTCTCCTATATAGATAGATGTGTTGGGAACTCTAAATGAAACACGGTTTGTGCTAGCTCTTTGAAAATTGACAAAATAAAGTAGTTTTAGGTTCTGTCTCTATGGTTTGTTTCCTCTTCAAGCAGCCCTAACTGGAGACTGCCTAAATACACTTTCATTGGAAAGGTGTGCCAAGCGTCCAAAAGTACTGGTTTTCTGAAATCTCGGCAAACCTTTTTTCACCCAATCTTGATGAGACATTGTGGTAGTGATCAGTTCACTAAGTCCACTTGGCTGCCCAATTTTCACTCTTCTAAGTTGAAGCGTTCGTTTCCAGTACGAGTTTGAATTTTTAGGTTTCACTGTGTTTTCTCCTATATAGGTAGATGTGTTTGGAACTCTAAATGAAACACGGTTTGTCCTAGCTCTTTGAAAATTGACAAAATAAAGTAGTTTTAGGTTCTGTCTCTATGGTTTGTTTCCTCTTCAAGCAGCCCTAACTGGAGACTGCCTAAATACACTTTCATTGGAAACGTGTGCCAAGCGTCCAAAAGTACTGGTTTTCTGAAATCTCGGCAAACATTTTTTCACCCAATATTGATGATTCTCTGTGGTAGTGATCAGTTCACTAAGCCCACTTGGCTGCCAAATTTTCACTCTTCTAGGTTGAAGCGTGTGTTTCCAGTAAGAGTTTGAGTTTTTAGGTTTCACTGTGTTTTCTCCTATATAGATAGATGTGTTTGGAACTCTAAATGAAACACGGCTTGTGCTAGCTCTTTGAAAATTGACAAAATAAAGTAGATTTAGGTTTTGTCTCTAAGGTTTGTTTCCTCTTGAAGCAGCACTAAGCAGAGCCTGCCTAAAGTCATTTTCATTGGAAAGGTGTGCCAAGCGTCCAAATGTACTGGTTTTCTGAAATCTCGGCAATCATTTTTTCACCCAATATTGATGATTCTCTGTGGTAGTGACCAGTTCACTAAGCCCACTTGGCTGCCCAATTTTCACTCTTCTAGGTTGAAGCGTTCGTTTCCAATAAGAGTTTGAATTTTTATTTTTCACTCTGTTTTTTCCTATATAGATAGATGTGTTTGGAACTCTAAATGAAACACGGTTTGTGCTAGCTCTTTGAAAATTGACAAAATAAAGTAGTTTTAGGTTCTGTCTCTATGGTTTGTTTCCTCTTCAAGCAGCCCTAACTGGAGACTGCCTAAATACACTTTCATTGGAAACGTGTGCCAAGCGTCCAAAAGTACTGGTTTTCTGAAATCTCGGCAAACATTTTTTCACCCAATCTGGATGATTCTCTGTGGTAGTGATCAGTTCACTAAGTCAACTTGGCTTCCCAATTTTCACTCTTCAGGGTTGAAGCGGTCGTTTCCAGTAAGAGTTTGAATTTTTAGGTTTCACTCTGTCTTCTCCTATATAGATAGATGTGTTGGGAACTCTAAATGAAACACGGTTTGTGTTATCTCTTTAAAATTTGACAAAATAAAATAGTTCTAAGTTCTGTCTCTAAGGTTTGTTTCCTCTTGAAGCAGCCCTAAGCAGAGCAGCCTAAAGACATTTTCATTGGAAAGGTGTGCCAAGCGTCCAAAAGTACTGGTTTTCTGAAATCTCGGCAATCATTTTTTCACCCAATATTGATGATTCTCTGTGGTAGTGACCAGTTCACTAAGCCCACTTGGCTGCCCAATTTTCACTCTTCTAAGTTGAAGCGTTCGTTTCCAGTAAGAGTTTGAATTTTTAGGTTTCACTGTGTTTTCTCCTATATAGATAGATGTGTTTGGAACTCTAAATGAAACACGGTTTGTGCTAGCTCTTTGAAAATCGACAAAATAAAGTAGTTCTAATTTCTGTCTCTAAGGTTTGTTTCCTCTTGAAGCAGCCCTAAGCAGAGCCTGCCTAAAGACATTTTCATTGGAAAGGTGTGCCAAGCGTCCAAAAGTACTGGTTTTCTGAAATCTCGTCAAACCTTTTTTCACCCAATCTTGATGAGATATTGTGGTAGTGATCAGTTCACTAAGTCCACTTCGCTGACCAATTTTCACTCTTCTAGGTTGAAGCGTTCGTTTCCAATAAGAGTTTGAATTTTTATTTTTCACTCTGTTTTTTCCTATATAGATAGATGTGTTTGGAACTCTAAATGAAACACGGTTTGTGCTAGCTCTTTGAAAATTGACAAAATAAAGTAGTTTTAGGTTCTGTCTCTATGGTTTGTTTCCTCTTCAAGCAGCCCTAACTGGAGACTGCCTAAATACACTTTCATTGGAAACGTGTGCCAAGCGTCCAAAAGTACTGGTTTTCTGAAATCTCGGCAAACATTTTTTCACCCAATCTGGATGATTCTCTGTGGTAGTGATCAGTTCACTAAGTCAACTTGGCTTCCCAATTTTCACTCTTCAGGGTTGAAGCGGTCGTTTCCAGTAAGAGTTTGAATTTTTAGGTTTCACTCTGTCTTCTCCTATATAGATAGATGTGTTGGGAACTCTAAATGAAACACGGTTTGTGTTATCTCTTTAAAATTTGACAAAATAAAATAGTTCTAAGTTCTGTCTCTAAGGTTTGTTTCCTCTTGAAGCAGCCCTAAGCAGAGCAGCCTAAAGACATTTTCATTGGAAAGGTGTGCCAATCGTCCAAAAGTACTGGTTTTCTGAAATCTCGGCAATCATTTTTTCACCCAATATTGATGATTCTCTGTGGTAGTGACCAGTTCACTAAGCCCACTTGGCTGCCCAATTTTCACTCTTCTAAGTTGAAGCGTTCGTTTCCAGTAAGAGTTTGAATTTTTAGGTTTCACTGTGTTTTCTCCTATATAGATAGATGTGTTTGGAACTCTAAATGAAACACGGTTTGTGCTAGCTCTTTGAAAATCGACAAAATAAAGTAGTTCTAATTTCTGTCTCTAAGGTTTGTTTCCTCTTGAAGCAGCCCTAAGCAGAGCCTGCCTAAAGACATTTTCATTGGAAAGGTGTGCCAAGCGTCCAAAAGTACTGGTTTTCTGAAATCTCGTCAAACCTTTTTTCACCCAATCTTGATGAGATATTGTGGTAGTGATCAGTTCACTAAGTCCACTTCGCTGACCAATTTTCACTCTTCTAGGTTGAAGCGTTCGTTTCCAATAAGAGTTTGAATTTTTAGGTTTCACTCTGTTTTCTCCTATATAGATAGATGTGTTGGGAACTCTAAATGAAACACGGTTTGTGCTAGCTCTTTGAAAATTGACAAAATAAAGTAGTTTTAGGTTCTGTCTCTATGGTTTGTTTCCTCTTCAAGCAGCCCTAACTGGAGACTGCCTAAATACACTTTCATTGGAAACGTGTGCCAAGCGTCCAAAAGTACTGGTTTTCTGAAATCTCGGCAAACATTTTTTCACCCAATCTGGATGATTCTCTGTGGTAGTGATCAGTTCACTAAGCCCACTTGGCTGCCCAATTTTCACTCTTCTAGGTTGAAGCGTTCGTTTCCAGTAAGAGTTTGAATTTTTAGGTTTCACTCTGTTTTCTCCTATATAGATAGATGTGTTGGGAACTCTAAATGAAACACGGTTTGTGCTAGCTCTTTGAAAATTGACAAAATAAAGTAGTTTTAGGTTCTGTCTCTATGGTTTGTTTCCTCTTGAAGCAGCCCTAAGCAGAGACTGCCTAAAGACATTTTCATTGGAAAAATGTGGCCAGCGTCCAAAAGTACTGGTTTTCTGAAATCACGGCAAACATTTTTTCACCCAATCTTGATGATTCTCTGTGGTAATGATCAGTTCATTAAGTCCACTTGGCTGCCCAATTTTCACTCTTCTAGGTTGAAGCGGTCGTTTCCAGTAAGAGTTTGAATTTTTAGGTTTCACTCTGTCTTCTCCTATATAGATAGATGTGTTGGGAACTCTAAATGAAACACGGTTTGTGCTAGCTCTTTGAAATTTGACAAAATAAAATAGTTCTAAGTTCTGTCTCTAAGGTTTGTTTCCTCTTGAAGCAGCCCTAAGCAGAGACTGCCTAAAGACATTTTCATTGGAAAGGTGTGCCAAGCGTCCAAAAGTACTGGTTTTCTGAAATCTCGGCAATCATTTTTTCACCCAATATTGATGATTCTATGTGGTAGTGACCAGTTCACTAAGCCCACTTGGCTGCCCAATTTTCACTCTTCTAAGTTGAAGCGTTCGTTTCCAGTAAGAGTTTGAATTTTTAGGTTTCACTAGTTTTCTCCTATATAGATAGATGTGTTTGGAACTCTAAATGAAACACGGTTTGTGCTAGCTCTTTGAAAATCGACAAAATAAAGTAGTTCTAATTTCTGTCTCTAAGGTTTGTTTCCTCTTGAAGCAGCCCTAAGCAGAGCCTGCCTAAAGACATTTTCATTGGAAAGGTGTGCCCAGCGTCCAAAAGTACTGGTTTTCTGAAATCTCGTCAAACCTTTTTTCACCCAATCTTGATGAGACATTGTGGTAGTGATCAGTTCACTAAGTCCACTTCGCTGACCAATTTTCACTCTTCTAGGTTGAAGCGTTCGTTTCCAATAAGAGTTTGAATTTTTAGGTTTCACTCTGTTTTCTCCTATATAGATAGATGTGTTGGGAACTCTAAATGAAACACGGTTTGTGCTAGCTCTTTGAAAATTGAAAATAAAGTAGTTTAAGGTTCTGTCTCTATGGTTTGTTTCCTCTTCAAGCAGCCCTAACTGGAGACTGCCTAAATACACTTTCATTTGGAAACGTGTGCCAAGCGTCCAAAAGTACTGGTTTTCTGAAATCTCGGCAAACATTTTTTCACCCAATCTGGATGATTCTCTGTGGTAGTGATCAGTTCACTAAGCCCACTTGGCTGCCCAATTTTCACTCTTCTAGGTTGAAGCGTTCGTTTCCAGTAAGAGTTTGAATTTTTAGGTTTCACTGTGTTTTCTCCTATATAGATAGATGTGTTGGGAACTCTAAATGAAACACGGTTTGTGCTAGCTCTTTGAAAATTGACAAAATAAAGTAGTTCTAATTTCTGTCTCTAAGGTTTGTTTCCTCTTGAAGCAGCCCTAAGCAGAGCCTGCCTAAAGACATTTTCATTGGAAAGGTGTGCCAAGCGTGCAAAAGTACTGGTTTTCTGAAATCTCGGCAAACCTTTTTTCACCCAATCTTGATGAGACATTGTGGTAGTGATCAGTTCACTAAGTCCACTTGGCTGCCCAATTTTCACTCTTCTAAGTTGAAGCGTTCGTTTCCAGTAAGAGTTTGAATTTTTAGGTTTCACTGTGTTTTCTCCTATATAGATAGATGTGTTGGGAACTCTAAATGAAACACGGTTTGTGCTAGCTCTTTGAAAATTAACAAAATAAAGTAGTTTTAGGTTCTGTCTCTATGGTTTGTTTCCTCTTGAAGCAGCCCTAACTGGAGACTGCCTAAATACACTTTCATTGGAAACGTGTGCCAATCGTCCAAAAATACTGGTTTTCTGAAATCTCGGCAAACCTTTTTTCACCCACTCTTGATGAGACATTGTGGTAGTGACCAGTTCACTAAGCCCACTTGGCTGCCCAATTTTCACTCTTCTAGGTTGAAGCGTTCGTTTCCAATAAGAGTTTGAATTTTTATTTTTCACTCTGTTTTTTCCTATATAGATAGATGTGTTTGGAACTCTAAATGAAACACGGTTTGTGCTAGCTCTTTGAAAATTGACAAAATAAAGTAGTTTTAGGTTCTGTCTCTATGGTTTGTTTCCTCTTCAAGCAGCCCTAACTGGAGACTGCCTAAATACACTTTCATTGGAAACGTGTGCCAAGCGTCCAAAAGTACTGGTTTTCTGAAATCTCGGCAAACATTTTTTCACCCAATCTGGATGATTCTCTGTGGTAGTGATCAGTTCACTAAGTCAACTTGGCTTCCCAATTTTCACTCTTCAGGGTTGAAGCGGTCGTTTCCAGTAAGAGTTTGAATTTTTAGGTTTCACTCTGTCTTCTCCTATATAGATAGATGTGTTGGGAACTCTAAATGAAACACGGTTTGTGTTATCTCTTTAAAATTTGACAAAATAAAATAGTTCTAAGTTCTGTCTCTAAGGTTTGTTTCCTCTTGAAGCAGCCCTAAGCAGAGCAGCCTAAAGACATTTTCATTGGAAAGGTGTGCCAAGCGTCCAAAAGTACTGGTTTTCTGAAATCTCGGCAATCATTTTTTCACCCAATATTGATGATTCTCTGTGGTAGTGACCAGTTCACTAAGCCCACTTGGCTGCCCAATTTTCACTCTTCTAAGTTGAAGCGTTCGTTTCCAGTAAGAGTTTGAATTTTTAGGTTTCACTGTGTTTTCTCCTATATAGATAGATGTGTTTGGAACTCTAAATGAAACACGGTTTGTGCTAGCTCTTTGAAAATCGACAAAATAAAGTAGTTCTAATTTCTGTCTCTAAGGTTTGTTTCCTCTTGAAGCAGCCCTAAGCAGAGCCTGCCTAAAGACATTTTCATTGGAAAGGTGTGCCAAGCGTCCAAAAGTACTGGTTTTCTGAAATCTCGTCAAACCTTTTTTCACCCAATCTTGATGAGACATTGTGGTAGTGATCAGTTCACTAAGTCCACTTCGCTGACCAATTTTCACTCTTCTAGGTTGAAGCGTTCGTTTCCAATAAGAGTTTGAATTTTTAGGTTTCACTCTGTTTTCTCCTATATAGATAGATGTGTTGGGAACTCTAAATGAAACACGGTTTGTGCTAGCTCTTTGAAAATTGACAAAATAAAGTAGTTTTAGGTTCTGTCTCTATGGTTTGTTTCCTCTTCAAGCAGCCCTAACTGGAGACTGCCTAAATACACTTTCATTGGAAACGTGTGCCAAGCGTCCAAAAGTACTGGTTTTCTGAAATCTCGGCAAACATTTTTTCACCCAATCTGGATGATTCTCTGTGGTAGTGATCAGTTCACTAAGCCCACTTGGCTGCCCAATTTTCACTCTTCTAGGTTGAAGCGTTCGTTTCCAGTAAGAGTTTGAATTTTTAGGTTTCACTCTGTTTTCTCCTATATAGATAGATGTGTTGGGAACTCTAAATGAAACACGGTTTGTGCTAGCTCTTTGAAAATTGACAAAATAAAGTAGTTTTAGGTTCTGTCTCTATGGTTTGTTTCCTCTTGAAGCAGCCCTAAGCAGAGACTGCCTAAAGACATTTTCATTGGAAAAATGTGGCCAGCGTCCAAAAGTACTGGTTTTCTGAAATCACGGCAAACATTTTTCACCCAATCTTGATGATTCTCTGTGGTAATGATCAGTTCATTAAGTCCACTTGGCTGCCCAATTTTCACTCTTCTAGGTTGAAGCGGTCGTTTCCAGTAAGAGTTTGAATTTTTGGTTTCACTCTGTCTTCTCCTATATAGATAGATGTGTAGGGAACTCTAAATGAAACACGGTTTGTGCTAGCTCTTTGAAATTTGACAAAATAAAATAGTTCTAAGTTCTGTCTCTAAGGTTTGTTTCCTCTTGAAGCAGCCCTAAGCAGAGACTGCCTAAAGACATTTTCATTGGAAAGGTGTGCCAAGCGTCCAAAAGTACTGGTTTTCTGAAATCTCGGCAATCATTTTTTCACCCAATATTTATGATTCTCTGTGGTAGTGACCAGTTCACTAAGCCCACTTGGCTGCCCAATTTTCACTCTTCTAAGTTGAAGCGTTCGTTTCCAGTAAGAGTTTGAATTTTTAGGTTTCACTAGTTTTCTCCTATATAGATAGATGTGTTTGGAACTCTAAATGAAACACGGTTTGTGCTAGCTCTTTGAAAATCGACAAAATAAAGTAGTTCTAATTTCTGGACTCTAAGGTTTGTTTCCTCTTGAAGCAGCCCTAAGCAGAGCCTGCCTAAGACATTTTCATTGGAAAGGTGTGCCCAGCGTCAAAAGTACTGGTTTTCTGAAATCTCGTCAAACCTTTTTCACCCAATCTTGATGAGACATTGTGGTAGTGATCAGTTCACTAAGTTCCACTTCGCTGACCAATTTTCACTCTTCTAGGTTGAAGCGTTCGTTTCCAATAAGAGTTTGAATTTTTAGGTTTCACTCTGTTTTCTCCTATATAGATAGATGTGTTGGGGAACTCTAAATGAAACACGGTTTGTGCTAGCTCTTTGAAAAATTGAAAATAAAGTAGTTTAATGGTTCTGTCTCTATGGTTTTGTTTCCTCTTCAAGCAGCCCTAACTGGAGACTGCCTAAATACACTTTCATTTGGAAACGTGTGCCAAGCGTCCAAAAGTACTGGTTTTCTGAAATCTCCGGCAACATTTTTTCACCCAATCTGGATGATTCTCTGTGGTAGTGATCAGTTCACTAAGCCCACTTGGCTGCC